>NW_028301711.1:56234848-56537878 GCF_037042655.1 Diuraphis noxia
ACAAATGCGTTTTTTGCAGTTAAAAACTAGGTACTGCCACTATTGCACCACTATACGATAATTATCCACCTACATAACTACGTATTATATTTTTATGTGTGCGATTCGATTTTGGGATGAGCGGAGTGGAGGTGGGCTCTCACATAATATTTAAAGTTGCATATTATTTTTCCCATCACCGATAACAATATTATAACTTCTGCCTACCATCTGCATACGTCGTATAATAATATAACAACGTGTTCGCTGGTCATCTGCTGTCAAAACTACGCACGTCACTCATATTCAGAATACTACAGAGATATACTTGCGTAGTGGTTATTGACTCGAGTGCAGATCCATGCTCCGTATGTTGGAATCGCATAATGTATGCGTATGTAGGGACTAATGAATAGTTTAATAGTGCATTAGTGCATAATAGTCATAATACACACACATTCGTAATGTTAATATTTATAAATGCATCTACGTGACAATATTAAAACGTAAGTGAATTCCCACGATGTTATTATTATATCACGGTAATATTATTCAGAAAAACTTAATTATAATAATATCATATACATAATATTTATATATATAGGTCGGCGTCGTTAAACATTCATTTTTTGGCCAAACATAAACCGTTGTTGCTTGCCGAGAGACAGTAATAAAATATAATATGTTACGTTATACAACGATCGTAGATTTTTTTATTTTATATTTATATTTGAAACGTAGAGACCATAAATTATGACTTATGATGACAAAACTAATTAATTTAATGACAAATAAAAAAAATAAAAACCACTACCGGCGAATGCTGCAGGTGACTTCTTGCAGTGCAATAATCCGTATTTAACACATTAATTAGGGTGATTACGTTGTTCAATGTATAGGTAGGTACGCCATATATAGAGCCAAATTAATTTAGCACCTATAATATATATATATATATATATATATATATATATATATATATATATATTACTTCTACATCTCATTATCTCGATAATATATAGTTTAAATGTCTTTCTTTACAGCAATTTCATGTTCACCAAAATCCTAAACGTAAAAAGTCTTTCACTTTCTTATGCAATCATAAAAAAAAACATTATCTGAAAGTTCCTTGATATGCCAAATTTTTTTGGTAAGTTAAGTAATTTTACTTAGTCTCCCAAAATAATTTAGGCTATTTGCATCAATTGTAGTTATTCTTAAATAATAAACATAAATTAGGTATTTATATGTATTAATATACGCAATAGTGCTAAATTCTCTAATAACGTTCGTCTGTGAAAACTGAAAAAAGTAGAATTATTATTCATATAATGTCGCTATTAATTAAATTGTGACAATATTATCTACCGATTGTAGGTAATAGTGTCATGTCATTAGTGACAAATTCTTACGTATAGTGTACTCGATTATTTTTCAAAAACGATGCGGGTTGGTATGATAGTCAAAACTACTAAAAAGTAAAAACGTTCAAAATATTTTTTATTTAAAACGACAATGACCTTCAAGAAGGTATAACTAAAAAATTTTCATTGCGGGCGCGGTGTGCTTTCTACAAAAAAAACTCGTCTAGCCAGGCGCACGCGGTCATCTGCTTATATTAATAATAATACATATATCGTACACTCTTATTAATATAAAAATATATTATAATATAAGACATACCTACGCAAGGTCATCCAGTTCCGATGCACTTTAAAGCACTGCCGCGGTCGTATACATCGGTATTATAACAACATTATGCAACGACAACTCAGACCAAAAAGTTGCATAATAATATTTTAAACAGCATAAACACACTCACACATATTATATTCGACTTACGCGGTTAGCGGATATGTATATTTTTTATTATTTTTATATCTATAATTTCTCCATCTATACATTTTCTTTCTCTCTCTTCTCTTCTCTAATTTTCTTTCTTATTCTCTTTCTTACTCTCCTATACCCAGAAGTTAAATTAGTGTTAGTTTTTTTTTGCTGGAAAACTTGAAGAAGGCACCGAATTTCATAAATGAAACTAGAGTTCAAATTTGTGTCGTCTTTCATTCTTGTCAATACCTTCTTACTAGCTACTATTGTCCACAAATTTCTTAGTTTCTTCCAAAAACAAACATGAATACTGAATAGTTAAATAAAAACAAAATAATGTGAATTATATTCGTATAACTATCTAATAGATACATATTTAAAAAATTAATTATTAACGTAAACAAGTTCAACATTTTGTGGAAAGTACGCTAGCTTATTTTGAAGAAATCCATGAGAAATATTTTCTTATGGTATATACTATATTTATTTGGGTCCGTACTCCGTATATCTATTATCTGATTAGTATATCAGTGATGAATTTCTAGAGAGGGCTAAATAATTTTATAAAAAGATTGTTCCTCCAACTCCCTTCCTATTCGTGATTATAAAATTGGATTAGAATTTAGATGAAATCTCTTCTTTAATAAGAGACATCACTTATTGTGTATCATTTGGCAACGTTTTTTTTAACAAATATTTTAAACATTTGCTAGGTAGACATTTTAATTGTAATTAATTCAAAATAAATATAGATAGGCATTAAGTAATTTAACTTGAATAGTTGAATATTTAAACTATGAACCTAAACGTTAAAAAAAATCGTTATAGTGCGTTATACAATAACAAAATGATGACAATCCGGAATCCGATAAATCGGACAGAATTATAATAATAATAAGCATAATATAGTCAATAATAGTTGTATGGTTTGGCGATGAGTGTTTTTTTATATATCATTAAATTGAGCTTTACTGATAATGGGTCTAGACTCAAGTCTTATAAATTTTACATTTTTAATGTTTATGTATTGGTTTTACGTATGCATATATATATTTTTGTTCCTTTGATTATGAATTTATTAAGATTCTGATTTGATATCATTCATACATAGAAATATATTCTGATATTTATATAGACATTTTAAGGGTTCCTTTAATAATACTTAGATTTCTTGTACCATTTAAGCGTTTAAAGAGTATCCTGTCGTAACTTTTCAAATTAAAATCACGCTTTTATCTCACTAATTTTTGACCAGATTACCTTTTTTGAAAATGTGGATGTTTGAAAATCGAAGTTCAAAAAAACCTGGCCTATTTCTACAAAAAATTACTCGAAAAATAAAAAACCATGTTATGGTAAATATATAATGTCTATACTTTATAATGACGACTAAAGGAGTGTTTGTAAAAAGAAAAACAATTTTGTTCGTTTAACTGTTAAACTAAATCCGTAAAATATTACTCATAACTCATAAGTTATTATACCTACCTATAGGTACTATATTTTTAACTAATCTGTAAATGTTTGACTGACTAGAGTTATAATAATAAAATGTTTGATAACTTATTTAAGGAATTATTTAAGTGTAAATGATCAGTTTTTTCTTTCCAACCCCGGAACACGAGATCTATGCCAATGGATGATGGATTGATTATAAACTGGTCAACTTTCAAAATACAATAACGTATCAGTCGTATCACGTTGTAAGTTGTAACTTGTGAGTGCATGTATATATTACAACATTTATCATTTAATATTTATGTGTATGGTTACTGCCTACTCGTATAAGTCGTATATTATAATATTACACCTATACCTACCGTTTGTTTCAATATACGATTCGAGAGAAAATAAGCGTTTGATTACTCGGAGACTACAACTATAATAATGTTAGAATATAATAATATACAATTTGTGAAAAATAATTTTGCACTTCTTGCAAATGAAAGGAATATATATTATATATATAATGAAACAAACTCGTTCTATGTTCTATAATATTTTATAAATTAATTTATATCGCTAGTATTAATACGTATATTTTAAATGCTTTAAGCAGTTTGAGCTATAATAAACCAATAATTGGAAATCATATAATATATGATAACAATTTTTTAGCTCCATTAAGAAACATTCTATAACTCTATGCTTTGAAAAAGTATATGTTATTATACCTGCAAAATGTCTGATTAAAATACCGTTAATATTTCAAATATGATATAATGGGTACAGGAGAACTTCGATTAACTAAACCTCCGTTATACGAACCCTTTATTATCCGAACGTTATTTCGTTTCAATTTGTGTTTCTGAAAGCTCTTTTATTCGAACGCCAATGCGTAATATATCATAATAACGCACACGCCCAGTCGCAGTTTATTAGCGCGTAGCAGCGATTTGCCAATGGCCAATTCTTCAAATAAAAATTTATGATTGTCAAAAACAAATGATAATTAATAATTCATACATCATATAATAAGTCTTTATAATATTTAGTAATATTCCTTATATTCGTAATTAGCAATAAACTAATAACATACTAAATATATTGTATGATAAGTCGACAATATGCAATAATAATTCCATATTTGGCTGTAGTCAATTTGCTCCAAAATTGACCCAAAATATTTACAACATGTGTAATTTGCACCATTTTTTTAAAATGCGTTTGTAATTTGCACCAAAATTAAAATCGATTGTTTTTTCGATAGTATTTTGATAATACAAACTTCCACGTTTTTATATCCTAATATAAATTTAGCTTAGTTTTTATTTATAAAATAGCTGAGCTTATACACATATTGATGTAAGTACTAAGTTTATATAAAATTGTATAATTATGAATATAAAAAAAAGTTGGCCAATTAAAAAAATTATATGTTATTAAATCGTTATATTATTATTGTCATTCGTGTTAATCTAGTCTCGACATCTACGAAGATACCGAGGAAAAATCGAATATTTCAAAATCGAATATTCGATAATCGAACAAATAAATAATCATTTTGGTGCAAATTACAAACACTATTTTTGGCTACCTGAAGTGGTGCAAATTACATATCTTTAATTTGGTGCAAATTACAAATTCTCCCGTATTTACAGTACAAATAATATTATTTTTTTAATTTCTATTATCCGAAATTTCGCCTATCCAAACAGTATGATCCCAATTAGTTCAGATAATCGAGGTTCTACTATACCTACATTGTGTATTATCGTTATAGTTAGGTAGCCAGTAGTAACTTTACTAACATTTCATATTAGTTTTAAAATGCGTAAATTACTTGTTTATAGCCTTTAGGTAACGATTCTCGAGTAAAACATATTACATTTACATTAGATTTAAAATATAATATAAATGTGAAAATAATTGCTAAACAATAGCAATATTGTAAATATTTACCGAGAGGTTACCGACGACCATGTCTTCATATTCTGTGCAGTCAATATGCGTCCGATCATCCATATGGTGTAATTCCATTAAATTTCAGCAGGTGCAAACATTTTATCGGTCCAATAATCGTAAATACATATAATAAGTAATATTTAAAGCTAGCTCATGTATAGGCATCTTTTTATATTTAATAACAATATATCGTACACAAATATTAAAATCTGTATATTTTAAACATCGATCCGTACATAATACATTATGCATATAAAAATATAATATTTATATGAAATAAACTACAGTGTTAACAACATTTTTAAATAAGTTTATAAAAATGTCGACAAATATTTCTATAATTCAGAAACAGTTAAAAATCCAAACAAGTCTCAAAAATCCAAAAAAAGCACTACAAATTAAAAAAATCATTTTTATTTTCGTTCATAAGCAATCCAACGTTAATAATGTATTTCTATTTTTTTTTATTACAATATTATCTAAATTAAAAAAGAAAAAACAAGTACCTATATTTTAATTTATATTTAATATATTTTTTTTAAGTTAAAATTTTATTTTGCGGGCTTTGAGCTCAACTTAATCAATGGTTAAGTATTAAATGACTATATAATATATATTATATATATTTCATAAAATGTTATTTTGCAATATTAATTAATACAAAATAAGTATTACTACTAAAATTTCAACGGGCCCACCGGCCCTTAAAGTATTCGGGCCCCTGTACTCAAGGTCCATCAGACCCCATTGTGAGGGTTCTGTATACCGGTATGAAAATTGGCAACAACGATTAAAACTTCGTACGCAATCGAGTAGTTAAAAAACAGGTAAAATCGTACGGAATCGTGTTGCTTAAAAAGGTATCGCCGATAACGAACGTACGCAATCGTGTTTTACCCATATTATCAGGCGGTGCAAATGCACCGTCGTGCACCCCGTAATTTCGCAACTGGAGCCATCATCTACATTTGTCGAGTTTTTCCACACTCACCAAAAAATTATCTGGTTGAACGTGACTTTATATGGCGATATGACCTGCAGTGTTCAAAATAAGTGAAGGAATGTCCTAGATTTGTTTATTTGTCATATATGACTTATACACATTTTAGGGTTGGGGGAAGGGGGTGAATATCACTCCTATATATCTTTTTTTATAGCATACATTTTAGTTTCTTCGCTTGGTGTCTTTTACCCACCTATATATATATATATATATATACTTACAATTAACTATAATGTATTTTGAATTTAAAATATAACAAATATTACATTTAAGTTATATAAATATATGATTAAATACATTTATTATGCTTAAAGTATTTATGCACATACCAATGGCTGCAGCCCCCTCCCCCCCGATATGTTAATAAAATTTAAAAATTATTTCAATGGTCTACAATATTCACTCAAAAAGTATTAAATTGTATTTTACTAATTTTAAATTATCATCTTTATTTTGTTAGTTTTCTATAGCTTCGTAATGCACCGCTGTGTATAAAATTGATCAGCCCCCCCCCCAAAAAAAAAAAAATCCTGGCTACGCTGCTGGCACATACAATTTATAAATTCTAACAGAAAGTATACAAAAAAATAGTTAGAAACTTTTTTAAATACAAATTATATTCGTTATATTTATTAATTTTTTATAAAATTAATCAAAAGGGTTGTAACTTTAAACAGTTTAAACTGTTTAAACTCTATATCGAAAAGATTATATATCAACTTATTATCATCATAAAATTGTAAGAAATTACGTTTATCTAAATGTATTAGATCTAGTATTCCCAATTTAGATGAGCAAACAAACAGGTGTTCTTTTTTTTTATCAAAAAAGTAATAAAATTTATAATATTAATAAATATCAATGTTAATTATATTGTTGTAAAACTAATTTAAAAAACAATCGTAAAAATGAAAATGTTTTAAAAGACACGAACATAAATTGAATAATATTTGTAAATAATTATAAGGATGTTATATTGTTTTTGACAAAATAATTGGAGGGATTGAATATATAATATGAATTATAAAAAATGGAGAGATAGCAACCTACTCCACTTCGACCACTGGATATGACGTCCGCAGAATTCGTCCTTCTGTATGCCAGGACTTTGTGATTCCTAATAAAAAAAAAGGACTAATTGGCGATCATCAATCCCCTAAAAGACGCTTTTTCTGAAAAACAGGCTCCAGTGCCGTATCTCATCGTTAAATCATAAATAGTTATGACTAATGACATACTTATAATAATACGTTGAACAATATGTCGAAGCATTGACATGAGAATTTCGCAAAGGCGACTGCAGTTCGCAAAACCGTAATAACTAATAATATGTAATAAAATGTACCTACACGTAACAAACAGCATAACATTGTAACTTGTAAGTATTTATCTACCACAGGTATAATACCAGACTCGAGTGATATAATTATAATAATTACAGTCAATCGGATTCCATACATATTCTCGCGCGCACACACACACACATATATGTATATATTTTTAGGCTTAGATTTTTAATGAATTATCGCATAATCAGCAGTCGTGATTTTTTTTCTACAAAGTTGCTTAAATCTTTGTCTGACGTTTACCCATAATATCATAGTAACATCATTACACTCATTGTGTGCATATAATATATAAACTATGTGTACAGAGTGATTATATTATAAAAAATCTGTAAGCCTATGTATTTTTTAGAACACAATTTTTTCGAAAAATTACACAATTTTTTATCGTTATAATTTTCTTATTTTTTTTTTTTTTGCAAATAACAAAATAATTACGTTTTTCAGTTCAGCAAAATATTTTTCTGAGAATTCGTATCAATAATATAATTAAATATAAAACGAAAAATGACCGCAGTAGATATTAATATACAGTAAATATATTAATAATGTATTATAAATCTTTACGTACAAAATGACTCTTTTACGTGATAAAATACACATGCTGTATATTATGTAAATTCATTACTATAGGTAGGTTATATTATTATTATATTATTATACTGTACTGCAGTGGCCTAATTACTTTCTCGTGCACCGTGACTAGGCGTCAATTTTATTCAAAACAAACACATAATAATAGAACAGGTACCTATACAGAATACGCATTGCACGTAAATGTGTAATGATGTTATAACAATAATAATAATAATAATATGCAAAACCGCAGTCGTCTTCTATTTATTTTGCGACCGAGAAAAAAATAGAAGCAACAATAATAACAACACTCTAATCCTACCCACGCGGAGTATAACCAGCTAACATTATGTAATATTATTTTGTTTTGGCTTCATTTTTTCCACACTATTTAACACTACAGACCGCGTCGATCTGATTTCAGGCATTTCAGTCCCGTCATCGTCATTCGTCGTTCACCGTTTGCGCCTAATTATGGGCCTTAAATAATAGGTACATTATTATCATAAAGTTAGATTGTTGTTTCGCATAATTTCTGTTCGTACAATTTCACCAACACCACAACAACTTAAGCTGCAATTATATATTGATACATTATTATTATTACTAACGACGAAGATAAATAATAATATGAGATATTTAAAAATTATTAATAATTCGTGCCTATATTATTTTCAATATTTTTGAATAGCTACAATAACAACTTATTAAGACCTTATATAAAACTTGTACCTAGGTATTGATAATTATAGAAAAAATCGAAGTGTCTATGAATACCATCACAAAATAGTCTAAGTATATTTAGAAAATTAAAGGTATGATAATAATACTTTGTAAAAATTTAAAGTATCTACACTTCTACAATTAACCTATTTTGTTTTTAAATTACTACCAAATAAAAAATCGATTTTGTCAAAAACTACGAGTAGTTTTGCGTAAAAATTCCAGTTTTACCATAATTTTTTTTTTCA
The DNA here is from genome assembly GCF_037042655.1 of Diuraphis noxia. Lineage (NCBI taxonomy): Eukaryota > Metazoa > Arthropoda > Insecta > Hemiptera > Aphididae > Diuraphis > Diuraphis noxia. The sequence goes on from NW_028301711.1 coordinate 56,243,959, forward strand.
AAATCATTAAGAAAAATAGATTGTATAACTTTGACCTTTCAAAGTACTATAAAAGTTTATTTTTCTACTAGATAAGGTATTAAAGTTAAAAATCCAAAAATGTATACAGTTCTAAATGATGATGACACAAAACACACAAAACATTAGATAGGTTCAACACATCATTGTAAAATCAATACATACTCAATACATCACTTTACTCAGAATCTAAAAATGCCATAAATATTACTTTGACAAAAATATCTTAAATTGATTTTTGACTAATTTAAAATATTTAACGATTTTCATTATGTTATTATCAATACATACTGGATAATAATCACAAGCCATTGCATCGTATAGGTTACGATTTGTTTCTATTTTTTAAAATATTATCATTTATCAAGTATACCTACTTAATAAAATATTTATGAAAAATTGATCTTACTATCATGCATATTTATTTTAGATTTTTGGGGCGGTTTATGATGCATATCTCTGCATGTTAATAGCATAGTATGAAAGATCTATACCTAACTCTCAAGCCCTGAAAACCAAACTATTATGTAGATACAGACGCCCACGATTGCGCCTGTTTCGCCTCAACGTGAAAGCGACGACCTTGATTTAATTATGTCACCGTTAGTTAATGCGCGTGTGGTCTCGATATTTTTCTTATTTATCTAAATTATCGTTTACCAGAAAAATATACTTTAAAACGAGAGATTGCGGACCGAGACGATGCGATGACGTCGTTGTCCGATAAAAAATTTGAGATTTGAATTCTAGTAACGTTCATATTATAATATGTTTGTATGAATATAAAAATATGATATAGCCCGGATTTCCTCAAACGGCTTTCATTTTCTACCAATATGCATGCTTGATCGGTACCAAATGAAATATTACATATTATTATTATCTTCATTATAATATCTTTCACGTGTGTCCTACAAATCGATATTTTTTAAATGTATATTTACGATTTGTTAAAATTAAGTAATATCACTGATGGGGTCTTTGGAAAAATAATATTTATTATTTTTAATTAATTATTTAACGTTTATATAATTTATATTTATCTGAGAATTAAAAGCTGCACAAAAATACTTGTTGAGACTATTATTCAATATTGTGGCCTGTATGACTATAATCTCCAGGAATAATTAATAATATAACTTGTATACACTGTGATAAAGCAAAAATGTAGTACCTACGTGCACAATATATATCTATCTATTTCTTTTTACTCATATATTATGATTTATCATTTATATATACATATATGTGTATTGTATATATTATATAATGTATGTAAGTATATGTATAATGAACGCACTCTAATTATATATATATATATATATACGCATATACGCATGTTGGTATATTTATATGTTAAAGGTTTATTATATAATAAATAATTAACTTACCCTAATTCGACTGCAGACTTGTCATATATTTTATGAACAAATAAGGAAGAAGTAATAGTTATACTATTTATTTGCTTATAATTTAATACTAATTAAAATATTATTTATATACTTGAAGTATTGAAAAAAAATATATCTAAAACAAATGTTTTTACTTATTTGCCGGTTTTTTTTTCAATTTAAGGCGTATACCTATTACATCATAATTTATGTAAATCGGTGAAAAGAGAGTGCATGTGATCTATCTTCCTTTAAAATATGATTGCACTATTTTTCACCGGATTGAAATAAATAAACAATTGGAAATAAAATTAAAACATTACATTCGTTCTCTTTCTGTATTTCAAAATTTAAATAATTTTGAATAAAAATTGTTTTTCTATGGTTTTCTAAAAAGTTTGATAAATTTATTCATTTAAAATATGAAGAATGTTATTACAAAAATATCCAATTATGACTTAAAATAATGTACGTACCTATCTAATAAATACTGATATGAAATCCTATCAAGATTGGTATTTTGTTGATGGTCAAACATTGATAACAATTTTATACAAGTTAAATGTTTAGTTTTCGTTCATCATATAAATATTACATGATCCGATATTAAATATGCATGTACAAATAATAAATGACTGGAGTTTCGAAATCCTGAGTTAAATACATAAGGTGGAGAAGGTATATTTCAAAGCTGTTCTTTAGAAGGTTAACCATAGTTAAGTTATAAATTTATATAATAAGGTTATAGATAATGAAAATAGTATAGATCCTCGGTAATTTATAGATTTGAGCTGTGGTCTACATGCAACTAAACAACTAGAAAAGAAACTACTATAACGTTTGAAAATAAAATATGAAGTATATGTGGTCCAGTTGTTAACAGTGTACTTAACTTATGGTGTAAAAGATAAAAAGCATATCAAGTAGATATCACTTAGGTCTAAGGTGTCATTACTAACGAGCTACATTAGAAGACGAAGACCAATGGTTTGACCGGGCGATGCGAAAAACTAAAAATGCAATTGTGGGGAAGACCAAGAGGATAAATAGAGTAAAGAAGGGTCTGGAAACATTGAAAGTGACAAATTGGAAATATATAGAATCCGAAATCGGGAAGAATGGAAAACAGTGCCGGTGGCGGCAAAAATTCTTAAAGAATTGTAATCGCGAAGAAAAAAAGAAAAAAAGAAGAATATGAATATATAATAAATAATTTGTGCTACACCATCACGATTTCATGAATTGTATTATTCGTGGAGCATATCACCTAGTGTGTGAAGATACTGAAAATGTGTTCTTAGATTGAACCAAACATTGAAAGATGATGACATCGAAATTCGAAAGCACTATCATTATTGTAATATAAATACGCAACGACAACTACTGTTCAAAATTATGCTAAAAATCAATAAATTTTCGTTTCATGTATTTTAAATCATTAATTTTTATAATATTGGTTCAGTGTAATTGGTGAACCTATTCTGTATATCGGTTAAGAGGACGTTTACCCGCATGTGTGTCTCCGTCTTACAAGTGAGTAACATGACAAATTTTACACTCAGAAAATCACGTTTAGCTCCGTGAGTTTGAAATTTAGAGTGAATTGACCTATTATAAAAATTAAAGGTAACATTATTATCGTGGGCTTCTCGTAAAATTTGTATTATGATTTAATTTTAAAGCGAGTTATGAGTATTTTAAAATTGTAAATTGTTTGTATATCTTAAAATACTCATAACTTGCAGCTTTAAAATTAAAATATAATAAAAAGCCTATGAGAACCCCTCGATAATAATGTCAACTTTAATTTTTATACGATTTTAGACAGTTCAGCCTAAATTTTAAGCTCACGGGGCTTAGTGTAAAATTTGCTATGTTACGCACTTGTAAGACGGAGACAATACATGCGGTATAACGTCCTCTTAACATTTTTTGAAATATAATATTACCCAGGTACTCAGGCCCGTGCACAGGATTTCTTAATGGGGGAGGGGGTGTTTTGAAAAAAAAAATGTATAAAATGTATACATCAATAATAATTAGCAAATAGTGAAGATAACGCTATATTATATTATAGTATTGTTCTATATTATGTTATGAATTATTACAAATAAGTTCATAAAATATTACATATAGGTAATAGAGATCAAAAATGAATAACACGATGTTTTCGGACATGGTGAGCGGGGTTGAACCCCTTCCCTCTTGCGCACGGGCCTGCTGGTACTTAAAAATTGTCGTCCTGGGGAGGTACTTGATTTTTTATCATTCAACGAAATCGCTATACACGTTTTAACAGAACTATATCCACCTACCGTACTAAGGCACTAGGACTAGGTATTTAATACCTAACTAAAATTTTATGCAAATAATAAAGAAGCAAACAATTTAATTAAATATTATGTATATACCTATGTAAATGTCTATATTATTCCGGTCGATTTACCAATTATTACTACCTATATCATTGTTTAATCACTACCCATATTAAGACTTAGATAAAACGCCGTTTAAGTGACTTCACTAATCAAGCCGCCGTGCCTAGTAAATTTTGAAAGAATCATTCTGTGTCAGTGTATAATATAACTTATTGTATTTGATTATACAGATTGTAATTAATTGTCATTGTTTGTCAAGAAAAAAAAAACAACTCAATTGTAAGCATTCTAATATTTCCTATGCCTACATCGTATTATATTATTACGCTATCGCAGCTGAAGTTTATTATGAATAATATTGTTATACATGCAAGAGGTGAAATATCGGCGAGTAGAAAACAAATGACTGTGTGTTCCTCCGAATTTCTGGCATGGCTAAAATTGTCTCTGGGTTTTAAACATTTTCCCATACTGCGACATCATTCTAGGAAAACGTGCAGATTTGTTCAATTACATTTATTATTTACCGTAATTCGTCTATTATAATCATATAATAATCATAACCAACGCGGTTATAATAATATTTTCGTGCAAGTATGGAAAAAAATTGTTGAATAATATAATAATAATTATACGTCGTGTCGTGAATATCGCGTTTGATGAACAATTTTTAAAAGCCACCGAACAGCGTAAGTAATATAGTTATAATATTGTTTCGTGCAGGTTGTAAGCATTCGAAAAAAATGTGTGCACAGATTACGTATTTTATATAATATTTTGAGTAGCTCCAACGGGTTGAAGGTCGGCCGGGCGTGTGAAAACAAACCGCCGTCGTCGGCTAGATAGATAACTCCACTGGCCGACTGGCTTGTACTTCGATGATAACGGTACGGCACGCAGTACTAAACGGACGTAATCGTTACGTGAAATTAAAACCGAATTCGATAAATATTAATTCTTCTTAAGCACTTAAGAGAACGTTAATACGTTAAACAGTTGTAGCGACAGTACTGACACATACACTTATACAGTTATACCTCACAGTTTTTAGTTTACATGTAATCACGATGAATCAATGCGTAGAACAATGATTACTCGTTTTAAAGTTGTTTAAAGGGAATAACCCAATTTACAAAATGTCAAGCGATTATCTGATATTTCGAAGATGAAAACACCCATTCTCCAAACTACTGTAACTACTGAAACACTTATTGTACAGCCGTTTAAAAAATAAAATAATAATGATTTTCATAACTGACATTTTTACACCTAATACTAAAAGAATAATCTGATTATAAGAGTTATTATTATAGTAAGCAGTATGGGCCTATCCTAACGTAATATTATTCATTTGACTATTTCACATGATGAAAAGTTTTTGATCTAAAATCGTACTAGAAACGGTCGTAAAAGGCATTTTGCCATCTACGTCTATAGCCGTGTTTTATAATAAATTGTTTATATAACTTTATAATTACGTAACAATCGACACAACGGTAATGAACACTGGGCAACCATTAAAGCTTGAACTACTTTGAATTTTCATTTAAACTAAAATTGCCGGCAATATATTAAACCCTTTAAAGGACGTCACATCAACATTCCGTGAGTGTCGTCTCGGTCTGTGTAAATACGAACCGAATTGTTGTGTAGAAAATGGAACCAATTTGTTGTTAGAGCTTTAACGATATTAGAGTGAGTGGAACAGTGGCGTTTTCAAGAGGGTGTTAGGGGTTATATCCCTCCTATTGTATTTTTTGCCGACCTACAGAAAACTACTTATTAGTTATAAGAGCTGATTTCTGGGCACGCCACTAGAATGGACCGTGGAGGCGTGGACCTATTATTAAACTTAAGGAAAAAACACACACCTGTGTGTGTGTTTGTACACATGATAGAAGTGAATACATAATATTATGATGTCAGTGCAATAGATGTGTTTTTTCTCAGACCCACGCGCAACATAATATAGTAACTACTCAAAACACTTTCACCTAAAATTGTTTTTATGATTTTTGAATAACCTTATAATAAAAAATAAAACCCTCTATTACCTACAAAAATTATAGAGAATAATATTTTTGAAGGTTTATTGGTTTTATATTTTACGATTATTTGACTTTATATTCGACTTTCAAAATAAATATTGTAAATATAAATGACGTTTAAATTGTTTTGGGATAATATTTACATAAATCAACGTCGTTTCCTCAAAAATATTATACTCTATCGATTTCATAACGAGTAATTTTACTCTAAAATGATTAAAATACTGTAAAAAAAATGTTAAACGAGTTAATGCATTTTGCCTGTGTTACTGTGAGCCAGAGAGAGAAAACAACCGTTTACGCTGACAAAGTGACAACCTCTGTCCTCTTACGAATATTTGACTTAGATTGCAATTAAAATATTTTACACAAACAATAAATAAAGAACGTGTATTATGTTAGTATATGATATGTATATATCTAGTATAAATAATTTTTTAGACTGAAACAACACGTCTTTCGGGCATGACATCCGTCATTAATAATAATATTATGTACCTCTATAATCCTTAATAATAATACATTGACGATTGGATTTTCATCGCACATTTGACCTTATCATTGCACGGTTGCACACTCCTAAAATGCCAACTGCTAATGGAATGCTCTCGGCCATAGTTTCAATTACGTAAATCGGTCAAAAATGTTCGGGTTTTCCTTACGGTTTTTTTTTTTTTTTTATACTTTTCTCGATAATGTCGTATCTCTCGAAAAAATTCATGTTTTTCTAAGAGAACTATTTCGGAATTAGTGATATCTATATTGATATAGGTACCCACAAACTAAATGTAAAATCTAAATAACCTTACCGCCATGCAACGGCTGAACTCTAGAATTTATTTTGGATCCTTTTTAGTCATTTAAATAAAATACTCGACCATTCCAATCATTAATAGGAAAGCGAGAAAATCGACTTTTAGGTATTCTAATAACAAAATTATTTTTAATTATTTAATAATTATTTTTCAATGATAGAACGATGTGAATAATAAAGAGCAATTTTTATTTATTTATCGCATTTAGAATTTAGGCAACGAAAAGACAACAAGGACCAAATTAATTAATATTATATAATCATCATGGTTTACGATTTATGAACACAACAACAGGAAGGCAATTAATGTTTAGAACTTAATAACACTAAAACAATTATAAGCTTAACTATACGATGATATTATAATATTTAATAAATAATTAATTTAATTTTGTATCAAATTAATTATAATATTATTATGTAGGATAATTTAATAATACAAATAAAATGTAATTTTATTCTTGGACAAATCGTTTAAACATAACATAATATTATATATTAATGTGAAATCGTTTATTATACCATTTATATCATACAAGTTAGCGTAGGCTTGTAAGTTGTAGTACAATTATTGCAAGACAGTATAAAATTAAAAAACCTGACTCGAGTCAGCGGACTCGGAGAGATAAAGAAATAGAGACAGACAGATAGACAGAAAAACGATGTGACAGTGACAGTGAGACAGAAAGAAAGATAGATAGATTGAAATAGAAAGAAAGAAAGAGAAACATTCGGGATCCATTTGGTGATTGGTATGGTGTCTTGTTAAAGGGAAGGGAGATTTAACGCGCGGATAACCCCTCCCGTCAACATAAACGAGGTAAGTCGTTATGTACCATGTACGACATGGGTTCAAAAACTTCGTTCGATTTTTTTCGTAGGTTCGTTACTACGACGTCTATCTTGGTCTGGTTGAACAAAACTACAAATATTGCATCACAAATTCACAACGACGCGCGACGTCAAGGACATTGCAACGACGCTGCACAACACTTACGAAGTTATTATTATATATACCCTCATTTCTGACCGTTGAACTTAAGAGGACGTGATACCCGCATGTGTTGTCTCTGTCTTACAAGTGCATTATATGGTAAATTTTACGTTCAGCAGAACACATGTAGCTTCGTTTGCTTAAAAATTAGAGTGAATTGACCTCTTATAAAATTTAAAGGTATGATTGTTATCTAGTCAACCTCATATGCTTTTTATTATATTTAAATTTTAAAGGAAGTTATGAGTATTTTAAGATGCACAAAAAATTTACAATTTTAAAATACTCATAACTCGCTTTAAATTTGATATAAAATAAAAAGCATATGTCTAGATAATAATCTTACCTTTAAATTTTATAAGACTATTTAACACTCTAATTTTTAAGTTAACGGAGCTACACGTGTTCTGCTGAGCGAAAAATGTACCATGTTACGCATTTGTAAGACGGAGACAACACATGCGAGTATCACGTCCTCTTAAATATAAAATACAGCGAATCGCGATTGCTATTGTACTAGACAGTACTGTAGTTGTGCAGAAACATAAATTTAAACCGATATAAAACAATCTTAAAGAGGTTATTTTCGAGAACCTAAGTACCTACCCTGGTTATTGTGGCGCAACTACTATTATCCGTGTTATCGTCAATATCATTATTATGGACCCCATATTATGTCTCGTGTATTAAAAACAAAAGTCCAAGTCCGTATAAGATGTGTGACTCGCTGACCGATTCCAGCCTGTTTGAACAGTTTCTATAGTTCATGTATAGTTGTTTTTCTCGAGACGATTAAGCGTCGATTGACATCGCACCGACATTAAACAAATAACGTTCCATTTAGGCTTTAACATAAAAATGTTTAATCTTATTTAATCAAATTTCAACATATTATTATATGAAATTATCATAGTATTATTACGTATGGGATCAACTTGCGAACAAATGTAGGTAAATGCTCTTTCGATATGATCGGTAACAAACCGACCACGATTCAAATTTATTCAAGAAACAAGAGTAGAATATTATTAATTATTATTTATTATTAATATATATTTGTGTATATTTAGTGTTTATTTATACATTGTATTCGATAGATGCCCCATTACTTTTTTTTTCAATGTTTAATTGCTTTAATTTATGACAACTATAAATTATATTTTTAATAATTAAATAGTCCACGTTAAAAAATCAGCCACATCCCCTCCTCCATGACGAAATCATTTGATCACCACTGGATGCCATGGATGTCTATATACCTAAAATAAAACTTTTATTCATTTATTGAGAACACTTTGATTTCGTCCCAAATTATAATAATTAATAACAGTGAGCCCAGGCTCAGCGCGGATCGAGTTTGACAATAAATGATCCAAAAACAATAGGTAATACAGTTTACATAAGGCATTTTTTCTGTAACGGCTTTTTACACATTTATATAGATATCTATGATCTTGTCACTTTCAAAACTAATTTTTGAAACAAAAAAACAAAAATAACTGTTTAAAGTCATGAAAAATACTTCAATATTATCAATAATTGTGACGTAATCTTAATTATTTAATAAAAATATTAATTGTATAAACACTATAAACCATGAGTAATAAATACATGAACAACATGGGTTTGGAAGCTAAAATTATACTCTAAATTTATTGTAAATAATTATTTTATATTTGAAATGCTTTAAAAAATATTATTTTTATAGTATGAATTATAATTATTAGGGCCAATGTGATATAATTTAATTGTATTTTGTATGATATATTCAATAGCATGTTGTATTTTGAACATTCACTCATCTAAATAAAAATTCATGAACAAAAATCAAATAAAACAAATTTATTATATTTTTATAATATTTCAAAATTACACGGAGAGTTGCAGTTAACCCTTCAGTTAACTACTAAAGACTTGGATACATTTTCAAATAAAAATGCACTTCGATTTTCAAGCAAATTTTTTCTTTACACATCCACGGGTTTTACATAATATGACATAGCATTAAGTATTAGTATTAATAGCATAATAAGTATTATTTTTTCATAAATATGCATTTTATTTTAGAAAGATGCTAAAATATGCATAAAAATTAAAAATGTTCCAAATATTATACAAAAATATGGAACATTTAATTTTGCATACCAACACATCAGGTTAAGATTCAAATTTGTATCTTACCTAGCTATTTTTAATTTAATAAATAAAAATATGCAAACCATACAATTCCGGGCCCTAACAATCATTATTCTGTTTTTTTTTCTAAATTTGCTTACATTTTTATTTTTTTTAATGGATTTTAATTTTTAAGTAGAGCTTTTAATCTCATACAATAGGTCGTTTAAAAATGTAAACTGTAGAAGTTACGGTAAGCAGATATAGAGAGGAGGTCATACACATAAAACAGTATACGAGTAGTTACAGACAGACTGTGGCCTATGGGACGTAGCTGTAGCTGCTATTAAGACGAGGACAAACCTTCAGAGACACGCTCTTATATTATGTTTAAATATAAAAAATTACACTATATTACACAGTTATAGAACGAAGCAAATGAATGAAAAAAAAAAAAAAACATTATGATGCTATGCACTAACGATATCATTAAAATTGTAATATTATGAACAATACAATCGACTGACGTAGATATAAAATAGCAAAAAACGCTCTTTGTATACACATTATAATATCATGTTATGAATTATTGTGAGTTTAGATATCAGATCATAATTTTTAAGTTATTATTTGTTTTATAATTATATCACTATATTATGTTATCGCTATCAGAAATTTTCAAAATTATTCGATAACCAATTAATCATAATAACCACTTAATCAAGGCCTTCTTTTAAATAATTATAGACAAATGACGCAATAACATTTCGTAAAAACTTACGTGAAATTCATGAATAAGATGTATAAAAAATACTCGGCGCATGAAAAATGTTAATGAAAATTGACAGATATTCCCAAATGGAATTTTTTTTATCCGAACAGCATTTTTTTCTTTTTTAGTTCTAAATAAAAATAAAAATATATTCATTATTCGTCAAATGATCCAAGCTGTTTCATATTCGAATACTGAAACAGTCAAACGTATTGTGCTCAACCCTCAACAGTCAACGTATCATATAATTATATTATGTTCGTTTTTCTTTTACTTTGTTTAATATGTTCATATATAAACGTACATAATCAACTTCAAAATCAAAATCCGTGTGGACCTAAAACTGTTTTAAAAATAACTAATATATTACTTATTACTATGGGCTGATATTTTGTTATTAAAGTAAATTTCTTTTTCATAATGTTCATGTAGGCTTACTTATAACATTATAAAACAAAATAAAATATTATGAGACTAAACTTTAATATGTAAGACTTAAGTAGTTCAAAAAGCATACATTTAAATACTAAACACAATTACTTGAAAACGCAAAATAAAGTATTTAATTAATTTCTGTCTAATTGTAACTATAAAATTAATATTTTATGCACGTAAATGATTTTATCCATAAATATTTCAAATTTATTTATAGCTTAGTGTGTGTTGATGGCAATAATAATTGTGGTTTCTTTTATCATAAAATGAAAACAGTTCCGGTTCTTGGCTCAGGCAGGATCATTTTAAAATTGTTCGTGGAAGCCAAAACAATTTAACAATATCTAACTATAATGTCTATTATCGCATAATCGCAGCAGTTTAGAAATTATAATAATTGACATTTTAAACAACTGCAGCACATTTATTTAATAACTGATAATTCTTTTGTCATCAATACAAATAAAAATAACTAGTAGGTATTTATATTTTGTATTTCGCAAAATATGTCGATTGCGTTTTTTCTCGGTAGATTTTCTATTCATAAACTTTACACCAATCGAGTTAGTAAACATTAGTTAGAAAACAGGTAAAAATACCTCACAAAAATTGTTAACATAGTTATATGCTTATATATAATAAAATAATTTTAATTTATGGTATATTATAAGATTTTGTGTTTGGTCAGATTATTCCCTCCATAATAACGACTCCATCTATAATAATAATATTATAGATGGAGTCGTTATATGTATAAACACATCAAATGCAATTTAAGAACACAAGTGAATTAATATATAAACAGGAGAGCGTGTGTTTAATTTACATAAATTTGAAAAATCTGTAAAGTATGAAGATCATAGATACCATTTCGCTGGATGTAAATTCACATTCATGAACCAAAAAATAATGCCCATAGCTTATAAAATATAAAATTATAATAAATTATGATAAATATCAACTAAGTACCAAATATTAATTCACCAATTCGCAAAACCTTTTTTATACTATCGTCAAAGGTATACGGAAATATTTGCACCACAGTATTGTAGCCAACACATATTTCAGCCAACAATTATTACGACCAATTTGAAGTTGTAATTTAAGGTTTAAAACTTCTAAAAGCTTATTATTCATGTCAGAAAAATGTCCAACAATAAAAATTAGATGGATTGGGAAAGTATGTGGAAATATAAAAATATAATATAAGCTTCCGAACAATAATTACAAATCGTAATTATTACATCAGTCGTTGTTAAATTATTGACATAATTAATGGTATTTATTTATACGGCTATGAGAAACTAATCATTTTTTAAATTGACTCGATAAAAAATATAGTTATGTGCTTACGAATTATAAGTCAGGGAATATTTCCATTATTAAATGCATATTATTGAGCACATAATTAAAAGGTTTATATTTTAAATAATACCATTTTGGAGCAATTGTGAGTATTATTGGCATAATATTGTTTTATTGTGTGTACGTACAGTTAGTACTTACTGTTCACAATATAATATTATTAATCATGTATACACTAATTTAAGAATGAAAGTTATTCAGTAATGTTTAAGATTATAAAAAGAAACACATAATAATATGTGTTTCTTTAATGTATTAAAAATTTTATATGTACCTCATACACAATTTTAATCTAAATTGAATATCATTGAGAAAAAAAGGTAAAATTTAGTATTTTAATATAATAGCTAAAATATTGTCTGATCTTGTTTTTATGTATTTCGTACAAATTAATTAACTGTGTGAGAGTGAGACTGTTTTCATTGCTTCATATCATCATAATAATTATTTTCCTATAACAAAAATTCAGGATTCCATCCATCCCTTCTCAACTTAGAAGCCTTGTTATGCTTATGTTATCTGTCTATGCATTTATGACTTGATAACGATAATAAAAATTAATGTTAACCGACTATGCCAACTTTTGATAATATTGATATACCGTAATGGACACGACTCGATCGATCTGGATTGTTAACAATCGCGTTGACCTCGTGACACATTCAGTTAAGGTTCGGGTTTACAATTAATTGAGAACTCACGTCACTTATACAAATACAGTTCAACAGTTGGACAGTTAAATCTTAAATCTTAATACATTATAATATTATTGTATAATATGTACATTATGTTATGTACTTGATATTTATGTAAGAAAAACGCATTATAAATGTCTCAAAAATCATAACACTATTTTTTGCAATAAAATAAGTCTAGGCCGAAGATACTTGTTTACAAAATATTATACTTACGAGTTACTTACAGTTAAGTACTAACAGCTAACAGAATTCATACTAATACAATATTATTTAATACCTATCGTTATGTGTAGTATATAATTATACAAATTAATAATACAAATTATACAAATTAATAATATTTTCACCTTTAATAATTTACAACTGTAACTTTTTGCGATTTACTTAACTCCAAAAAAATATGATTAATGACAGTCGACAAATTTTAGATGAGTTAAGCTGGAAACAAGGTTAACTGAAAATAGTTTTTATTTAATATATTTTTAATGACAATGTTCAGATAAATTATCAATCCATACACATATTTTTTGTAGAACGTTGTCAAAACAGCATTATCATTAATTATTGTATTATAATTAAAATAGGTACTTATTTCGTACTTGTATAATATGTTTATTAAACATGTTAATTTTCAATTATGGCACCATGCCAATGTTCTTAACCTTTTTTAAGTACCTTTTCCAATATGTATTCTGAAAACATTTTTTTTAAAGGTATTCGAATACTAATATAATTATAAGTATTAGGTATTCCGATCATAAAATAAAAGTATTCTTCGAAATACTGTGAACTATGCTAAAAATTATTTTCGGATGTTACGAACAATTAACAATGATTCGTTATTATTTATTGCACACAAGTTTAAAATTTAATATCTCGCAAAACGATAGGATTATTATTGTACGAGTTTGCCGTTTTTAGTAGCTCTGTATTAGTTTTTATTTGTTCATCAACATATTATTAGTTTAGATAGAAATATAATACAGAAATTGTTATTAATTTCTGTATTCCGTATTTTTAACTGCAGAGGTCCACCGATGATAGTGTGTTCTGTATAATATGACGATAATAATAATATTATTATAACATTTGCATAGACGCACATCGTGGTGGGACAAAATATCATTATAATGTTATTCTAGAACGATTAAGATTGTGAACAATATAGACGCTATGTCGTAATAACAAATAATAACATACTATACTGCGGACTACAGTGTATAAGTTGTAGATAACAATGGTTTAATACTAAATATAAAAACCGCTGGTCGCTGATAACATTAATTAATTCTATGAGAAAAAAAAACCTACAAACGCCATTAGTCATCTAGAAAATAAATACATAATTATAGCTATAATATCTATAAATATTATGGTGATGTATTTTAAAGGTCCCCTACCGCCGAGTCCGCCGACACACGCACATTCATTCGATAAAATATAAATATCGTACTTACGGAATATTACATCGATTCGTTGCGTATTATAATATTGTTTACATAATAACTTGCAGATTAAATTATAGTACCGCTTGACATTCAATTAATAAATAATTGCCGAATATTCGAATGCGTATAATTACTTTAACCCGCGGTGCCATGTATAAATTATTATAAAATAATACTCTACAGTATGATTTTATTAAAACCTTTGTATAATATAATAACCATTCATATGTTATGTTTTGGAGTACATATTATTACATGAATATTTTATTATACCTATTGTTATTGTTCTTAAAAAAATATAACAATAAAAATTTATCAATTATTTGCTCTATAACGGATCAAACACCGCTGAATACAAATGTATAATACATTTAAAGTTACGAATAATGGTACTCGTATTGTAATTATTTAGATATTTACCTAAATTGTAATATCAGTTTTACAGTTTACAAATAATTACAAACACTATAGTTATTATTATTGCTGCTGTTTTACGTATATTGTTCCCCATTAAAAAGTTTAGGTAGGCACGTTAAATATTTTACATGATTACGGATAGTGATTAACTTGTTTTTATATTGTTATAGATGTTCTTTTTTTGTACTAGATAGAAGATACCTATACTAAATGTAGTAGTGTAGTTAGTAGTACTAAGTGTATTACTGTAATAACCAAAGAGTAAATACACCGTTATTAATTGTAAAATATTAAAAATGCTATAAATAAATAATAATTATTATTATCCTATACTTTTTAGGTTTATACAAGCAGACTCCTTTAAAATGTTTATGTTTGTGATCCTATATTATACCCGATAAAGTGATAAAATATAAGTATAACCATATGACAGTGTTAGGTAGGTATGTAATAAGATGATTATATCATAATATTATGCATTAAGATGTATTAGCTATTAGAAGTATACTTTAAAAGTCTTATCCCACCGATAACTACCCAATTGATCTAATATTTATTTAAAATTTATTTAACAGATTGTACTAATACTCATATACATATATTATAATTTAGTGTTACGAAAATAAATATAATTCATCCATATTCCACACATTTTAAGCGTAGTTAGAACGAAATTAATTTCAGAGTTTTAATATAAAAGTTTATAGAATAATAAATGATAAGCCAAAAATATAAAATCAGCATTTATTGTAGTTACATTTATAATAGATATATGGAGGTGTTTTACCTGTATATTATGATACTGTCAGAATCTTAAACGCAATTTGTGGGAATCCAGTGGATAGCTTAGCCTTCTCATGATAATGGGCGCCCATAGGTAAAATTTTAAGGAGGATCAAAATAAAAAAAAAATCTCAAATGTAAGAAAGTAAAGATTTAATGTTATTTTCACATATATGAATATAAATATGCATGTTATATTTGTATATAATATAGGTACAGTTGATTCATATTATTTTCTGTCCAGGGAGAGGCAAGTGCCCTATCTTGCCCCCCCCCCCATAGGCGCCCATGTTCATGATAAATTAATCTTCGAGCTTGTATGATATTATCAATTAAAAATTAATAAATAATAATAATGTAAGAATTTAAGAAGACATTCGTGGGAGAGGATCAAAGCAAGTAATACCTAAAAAACTACCCCATCGGTTCTATGATTCATAATAAAAAACATACAAGACTATGTTGATATGTCTACGTATATGTCTTGAATAATCCAAAAGCAGAAGGAGCGATGTCTCTTTTGAATATTAATATTTTTTAATTTAGAAAAATATATGGTTTTGCACTGTTGTAAGCTCTTATTCATTGAATACTGTGACATATTTTTTTTAAAATCGTTTTGCTTGAGCTTGAATATAATTTTTTTTGTGTGCATATTACTAACTCAACTCGTAATAATATGTAGAACACTTAAAGTTTTGCTTAAATATGGAATATGGATATAATAGTACAAACTATTGAAACTTGATACATTTTCATCCGTTCTACAACTCGACAACTTCAAGGACTATTATAATGCAATACTTACATGTACAGATGTATTATTGAGAAATTATATGGGAGTATAGTGGTTGACACCACTCAAAAATGAAATAATTTTCAGTAATAACATATTTTTTAGCTTTAAAATATATAAACGTGTTAATGTGTCATATACAATATATTTTTTGTGTAATTACTATCAGAACTTGTATCGGTAGATACAGACATTTAGGACACAGGCAAGCGAATTAATCTAATTATGTACCTGCAAAAATATTTCACAAAGCTTATTTTTATACTTTTGTTTGAAAATATATAATATTTTAGCGTCAATAAGAAAACAAATATCAGCAATAACCAAACCAATCATAAATTATTTTATTTTAATAAAATTATAATTATAGTCTTATAGGCCTTGGCTCTATTAATTCTTATAAAATATGAATAACTTATGCTATTATAAAAATTTATTTTCAGAAAATTAACTAATTAGTTGTATTAATAAAAATACCCTTGGTGACATGGGCCACTGGGAAACAAGTATTGCTTTACAAAATAGACTTAATTGTAATGATAGCCAGATATGACTATTGGCTAGCTTAAAATAATATTGTTAGGCAAATAGGAACAATTATTATTTATGTCTTATGACTTATGAGTGTTATAGGAACTTAGCCTATGACTAATAGCATTGCAACTATAGGTAATACATCTAATACGTGTTTATTAAATGTGCTCCGCGTGGCTGATAGCTATATAAATATTTTTTTTATTTACTGTCTATCGACTATCATTATTTTATTTATGTATTATGTTTATGCCAAACTATGTAACAGTAATAATTAATTAGTAATAACCATAACCATCAGAACTCAGAAGTAGTAAATTTTAATAACAGATTAATGGACTTTTAACGCTGTAAGTATATTATTCATTGTTTGAGTTCATCTTGGCTGTGATGTAACAGATTTCATAACGAATTTCAAGTTCAACTTGTACGTCCTTACTCCACTACTCTAGTCGCGTACAGCGTACAGTTATTATAAATTATTCACGCATAAACATGACCGAGCTGTGATCAATGGGAACAACACAAATATAGTTTATAATATTAATTGTATACCACACACGGCACACACTAGGGTCGATGTACAAACATTAAAATTATCACATTTGAGACACAGCGAAGAACTAAGTTTTCGATTCATGCAATGGAAAAAAAAAAAATATTTTGGAATAACAGTGTACAGAAATAATATTTACAGCTAGCAGGGGGCCACCGCTTCGAAAACGGCCAAACGAGTCTAAAAATATATTTAAGTTTTAGTGTTTTACAGAGTATAGCGCGTCACTGTGTTTTGACAAGTACTTGTTGCTTGCTTTATACAGATTACATATTATATTATTAAATTTCAATCCAATTAAAAAATATATGTTACGAGATTTCTGTATTATACAACTAATAATAATAATAATAAAAAAAAAACTGTAAATTGTATAATATTAACGTCGTGGCTAAATAATATGTCACTTAACTCCATCATGTAAGACTTGTATTTTCTATTTCTAGCTAAAAACTAAATCAAAATAATATGTTGAACGTATTACATTGTGCGCACGTAACCCGAGCCTTGGCCTTAGCTTAGACAGACCACACAATTAGGTACATAAAAATAGAACAAATGGTATAATAAATGTATGACGTATCTATAATATCTCCACAGATGAAACGTTCTCTACACTTTATACTTCTCTATTTGATATAATATACTCATTTACTCGTTTTCAATGAAAATTAACTAATACTTTTTCAAAAAATTCTTGGAAACTTCCACAGTTTTTATGCTACTCTTATTAATTTATTTTATACATGCGTGATACGTCATAAGTTCATAACGAACTTGTAGACCTATTAAGTAATATAAATACCTACGTATATTTCAGTATAAGGTCCATAAATTAATTAAAAACTTTAAAATCAGAATTTTAATGAATTGATTATCAAAGGAAAAGTAAGCAGAGCATGTTCAGTGATTCATTCTGTATAATGAAATTACGCGGAGAAAACGATATGTTCACAGTGGTAAATTTTTATCAAATCTATCGGTACAACAGTTACACTTGTAGCACCGCTTCTCATGTCGTGTTTTTCATGTCATAGCCTTAAGACCATAACAGATTACTGAACAATATTTTATTTCCATATATTATGTCTATTTAAGAAATTTTTGCTCGCCTATTTGTCCGTAAACTATCATTTGATTCATGCATGCACATTAAAACATAATTGCCTTTATAAGTAAACACTTGAATTAATGCAAATATTGAAAAGTTGCTTGATAGACAATTTTCCTTGAATTGTATATACGACATGAATATTTGGTCATTATCAGGGCCACATTTACTTGTTGACTGTTGTCTCGAATAGACATTTTAAATATTGGAGATTTTTAACTGACCCGGAACATGTTATATCTTCACCTAATAAAACATTATTTTGTTTTCATATATATTTTTGGTAGGGAGCACCAATATCTTTAGTTTTTAATCTTTTCGGTAAAGATTAATCCAAGTCTTCTCAGTGGCGCAACTATGATCTATTTTCGGGAGAGGTTATTCATATAAAAAAAATTAACCAAAAAAAAAGGTCTTCACTTTGAAATATTTGACTTTTAAAAACATTTCGAGGGGTGTTACAACCCACAAACCCTTCCCTGGTTGCGCTACTGAGTCTCTTTACCCACCAAGGGCCTTTTATAAAATATCAGATACCTAATTGAAATTGAAATACAAGCACTGCAGTGCAAACACAACCTAATCTACCTACTTGTATAGCTATATTATAAATTATAATATTTATTTAAATGAAAAATATTATGTATTATTATGTATAGATTATATCAGAATTAAATAATTAATATAGTTCTTTAAAAAAAAATAATTCACTAGTAAAATAATAAATCAAGATTTACAATCAAATTTACCAATGGAAAATTATTTTGGTGTGGTAATTTTATACGAGTCATATTACTTATGTCCTTATGAACAGCATGCAATAATTATATCTGGAGCAATATTCTATAAAATATAATCAATTCCTAATCATATTAATATTATAATAGTTTCAACTGTTTTAAGTATGAATTATTTACAACTTTATGATTGCCTCATTTAACTTGGCCACTATACGGGAATAGTAAATAATAAATATTTCCAATTATTTTTAATGAGCTTTGGCTCATTTGCTTACTTGGCTTTATATATTAAAACCATTGTGAACCATAAATATAGAACAAAACATCTAATTAAATAATGTTTGAAGAATAAAGATTATAGAAAAATATTCATACATTTGCTCCAACTTTAAACTTGCATTCATCCCGTATGGTAAATTTATTAAAGGGAACAAATATAACTATTTTTTTATTGTTTTAAATAAACGATCATAACAATTTCCATGAGTAAAGTTGATTTTAAATACAATAAAAATGATAAAAAAACAAATTTGAATTTTATATTTATAATTTTGAATGATTTATTCAGTCAATTATTGTCAGAATATCATTGTAAATAATCGGAAAAAAAATTTAGGAGTATTACCTAGGCAACAGATGAAAGTGTTTTATTACATACTTAATATGTGTATAAGAGGACTTAAAACTGGCATTTGATGTCTTTGTCTTACAAAGTGTGTAACACAAAAAATTTACACTCAACAGTTCACGTGTACCTTCGTTAGTTCAGTTAGTTGAAATTTAAAAAGTTTTAGTAAATTGACCTATTATGAAACATGATGGTAAGTACATTATCTGTGTTTTTAATGGGTTTTTACAATGGTTAATTTTTTTAGCAAGTTTTATGTATATATTATAGAATGTAAATAAATATAAATTACAAATTCTCATAACTCACTTAGAAACTGAATTTTTCGTAAAAATTCCACTTACAAAAACAGATAATGTTATTACCATTAGGTTATACATATAAGAGGTTTTGATTCACTCTAATTTTTAAACTAACGAAGGTATACACTTGAAGTGCTTAGCGTAAATTCACTATGTTACGCACTTGTAAGACTGAGACAACAAAATATGTCAGTGTTACGTCACAGTACTTACCAAAATTTGTTTTTACCTTAATTTTATAAATTGTTTCAAATTATATTATTATTTGGGTTCTTAAATACTTTAACAATTATATAATAATACAATTTAAAGGTTTGACTATTGTCTAACCTCCCTCGAAGGTTTTTTTTAATGTTATTTTTATGTACACAGACAAAAAAATAAATACAATACATCTAAACATAATAAATCAAAAATATCTGCCCATCGAATTACATTGAGTATCGATTTTAGTGATAGGAAATAAATAATAATATATAGGTAATAATTAATAATTATATAGCCAACTTGCGTCCCATTTATAAAATATTCTTTGTTCATTACATAAGTGCATGCTGCATAGGTACAATTAAACAATGTTAACAATACAAATAATAATAGTAATTGTTATAGCTTATAGACTTGTAGGTTCGTTTTCGTTTCAACATAATATACATTTTATACGAATGAGAAATTATGACAAAAAGTTTGATAAAAAAAAACTGGAAATTCTAAATGTGTGTTTAATGTATATTTAATGTATATATAAATAAATTTTAACTATTCTTTTCTTGTGTGTTTAAGGTAATAAACAAAAGGACATAATGTTGTCAAACACCATTCAAGGATTGTTTTCCGCAAGTCCTCCGATGGCTGTGTTAAGCAGTTCAAACGAATTATGCAAGAACCATAGTCAGATTTATTTAAGAGAATTAGAAAAATTAACAATATGGGCATTAAGAAGTAAGTGGTATTATTAGTATAAAATGGTTTGATAAATAAAAAATTTAAAATTTAAATGTTGGTTGAATAATTTATTATTTTTGTACCTACTATACTGCTATATACATATGATCATATAAATAATACCTAGGTAGCTGGTACTAGCTATAATCATCAAAATGGGTAGGATATTATAGGAATTCGATACTGGGTGACGGGTGTTGGAAAAATACTTTTGAAACGCCTATACGTGTACCTATGTATGAACGTAAATAATTCGAATTTTAGGTTTATTTGATATTATTATTTATTTGATATTATATTACTGATAGCGCCTATAAGCGTAGGTGAGAAGGTACTTATAGGCTTTATATAACTCAATCAATATAGTTTTATAAAAATATTGAGACATTTACCCAGAGCAGCAGCCCCTTTTTAGTGTTTAAAAATAGGTATATAAAATATAAATACAACTATTATATGTTACATATTATAATGTGTACATATATAGGAAATTTAGAAATAAAAATAGAGACTTCTCTACAATGTGTATTGCAGTCATACAAATTATTGCACTTATACTCTGTTCAGTGAGAGAACATGCCGATTCTACTACACCCCCTACTCTCACATCATCAGGTTGTCGTAAAAATACTACGATACAAGTATGTCATTAAAATTTGTAAAAGCTGCAGTACTTTTTTATTATAATATATCGAACAAAATTTGCAACACAACTTGGTATCGAAGAGTGTCAATGCGCATTTTATATTCTGGAGGTTATTTTTCAAGTTCGACCTAGTACTTATTTTACTAAATAGAATAATACGCAATACTCTGTACACCTGTGTCTATACTATACGTCATATGTCTACTTATATAGTTCCGTCTGTCCCGACTAGCTGGCAACTATTAATATTCAATATATGTCAAGCGGTATACCATGTTTACGTACACTGCATATACAATTTTTAAAAAACCTTCACGTTTTTTCCGAATGTTTTGCAAATTATGCCTATAATATGATATGTATATTGCATAGTGACGTCAATTTGATAATTTAATATTATATTTAATAAGGATTTTAATCGAATTTTAAAAATCATTAATCATTCACAAAATTATACTTAATATGAATGACCCTGGACAAATAGTTTACTGTGACTAAATCTAAACGCTTGATTAAAAATTAAAAAAAAAAGCTAATTTTTATAGTAAATAATTATCTATGAATAATATCCATCAATACTGCTAACGTGTCACGGTATAAGCAAATTAATTGGAAATTATATACTAATTTTCCCTTGCACTGAAAGTTAAAACTCAATTCGTGCCGTATACTATAGATTATTAATATAATAAAATATAAATACTTTTATGCACAATTTTTTCACTGAAGTGAATAAAAATAAAACAAAAATAGATCCGATCAGTAACTCAAATTATAATGATATATATATTTATTAATTAACCCGCGGAAATATAGCCCATTGGGTAGTTATTTTTAGTAGGTTTTTCAACTGTGAAAGAGGGTACAGTTGGTTTGGAACCAAGAACCCAGGTGGTCACCCATCCGGAAACTAGTGGCAGCGGGTGATGCGTACACTCTATCAAGTTGCGTGAATGATTGCAACAATCATGCCACAATAATATTTTGTGTATTAATTAGACATAATTTGGCTTCTCACCCCATCTTGTTTCCGGTCTTATCGAGTATGTAAATAGACGGCTAACGATTATTCCTGCCATATTATCAAAAATCCAGCAGTCATATTAGTCAGTACCTAATATATGAAACATCATGAATGGCAAATTGACATGCTCTGTTAGGTATTCACTATTCGATGATAATAATTAATAATAGCTATAATATTCATTAGTTCGTGTTCCTCTTAAAATAAAGTAGCAGATGTACTTACGATACAATATTTTAAAAAATCAATTGGTCCCCTCGAGTCCCCCACAAGTCAAGAGTCAAGCTGATGTCGAAAATATTGTCTATAATATGAGTCATTGACACCTGAACATTTGAACACTTAGTGTGCACTAGTGTGCACTTAAAATGTCAGCTATATTTGAATTATTTTTTTATTATACACCCACGAGACTGTGTAAGCTAATATATTATATATCTATAGGATCTTTCACAAATTTACTGACCTATAATTATATTCTACAGCTATTGAAGTAGATTATTTTTACGAATTTAACATCGTCATCTAACTTGTACGACTTATATAATTTATGCTCTTATACATGTCACTTGGTACCGCAGAGTCCAATCTCGTCTAAGGTCTAAGTCATTTTTGTAGAAAAATTTCGCTGCTGTATTTATCGTGCTCGAGCGTTGGACTGTATATGACTGTAAGTTAATATCTTGTTTACGATTACAGTGTACGATTCTTCAGCAAAAATACCATCGGGCATTCTGAACGGAAATATAAATCAGTTTGGAGACTTCGATCAATGTCTGAGTGCGAACGATGAAAACTTGGGCATTCGGGGACAGTATTGCTTGACATACATAGAAATGACGTTGCCATCAAACTCCAACGAAAAATTAAAATACATAATCGATTTAATGCATTCACACTCGGCATTTCGTAGTCGATTGGAGGACGTAAGTATAGATTATAATTTATTATGTATATTATTTTATATTATGTATACTTAATACTTACCTATGTATTATGTATATAGGAACATTCGGGACACATGTTATTATGTGTTATATCTTATAATTATTTATATTACGACGAAAATAATAAATTTAAATGAAAATACGTTACCCACTACAGGCCACAATATTACAATATTTTGTTAATCCGAGCCTCTGAAACGAAATCGTTTTTTAACAATACATACAGATATTTAAATATGTAACACTGGATAACGGTTATATTGTAAATTTGTAAGTACTTATACGACTATACATTAATCATGCATACTAAAAATAAATACTTTTGGAATGAATTCTATCCAGGAGCAAACTCGGGGTATATTTTTGGAGGGAGGACTTACAAACTTTCCTACTTTCCTTCACACAAATAAACAACTGACACACATTGTTAATAATAATTTTTTTATATAAATCTACAAATAATTTCCAACGAAATATCGATCAGTAATAGCCACAAACCTTATCATGTACAGCTATATTAAGAGGTCGTTACACTGACATTTGTTGTATCCGTCTTGTAAGTGCGTAGCATGGCACATTTTACGTTCAGGAAATCACGATTAGCTTGTTTTAAAATTAGAGCAAATGACTCGTTTTAGAATCAAAATATAATAAAAAGCATATGGCAGTACCTAAGGCCTTTTTATTAATATTAAAAATATTAAACGAATAAATTTGTGCACGATGATGAGGTATTCAGTATTTTAAAATCTGTGAGCGATTTTGTCCAATACGTATTTTTCATGTTTGTACGGTATAAATGGCGACGCCCCCCCTTTTCCCGCCTTTTAATGACGTTACCGACTTTACCGTCGAACAATGAGAACTTAATAGAAGTCGCGAATAATTGTTAAATTAAAATACAGACAGAAAGTTTATTCATAGAGCATTCGAGGATACAATATTTAAATATAATATTTAAACAATTTAAACGCGGTTTGGCGCTGTTGGGACGAAATATTGTTCATCTATCAGTGTCACCGTCTCTAGGTAAATACGATATTCCGGTTAATGTGTAGACAATAAATACGTAAACATAATAATTATATAATAATAACACTATGATACCATAAATAAACTCATGAACACGATCATAGTTTAGTGTGTCAAGTATACGGGTTAAACAATAACTTGTAATAATAATATATGATGGGTATTGTATTGAATGTGCTAATCGAATGTGGTTAGTTGAACATGGACGAGCGACCGTGAAAAATAAAAAAGCGAAAATAAAATAATGTTATTGGTGGAAGGTATAGACGATATATGTTTTAATAATACGTTGTAGGCATAGTAATGTCCCGAAGTTTGATAATTATAGGAAGTCAATGTACCATGAATGTCAAGTCAGTTATTATTGCGATTGTGCCGATATTACCCATATCATAATATCGAGAGACGATTTTATTTCAAATCCTGGCTAACAATAATATTGTCATTATTTTTTCAAAAATAAATTCCCAACTTATCGCGTTGTTGTTTTCAAAGACGAACGTATTATTATCATACGGGTCAGTGACACACGTCGGTCTTGCAATGATGATAGATATCATTGATTTAATGTTATAATTAAAAACCTTATTAAAAATATTAAACCCATAAACTAAATGATGGGATATCTAATCATTTGATTATATTTATGAAGCTTTCGTGTGCCAATGTGTATTTACGAACTTGCGTCTTGGTACACGTTAAACAAGTACAATAAATTTATATACCAATAAAAGTAATATTATAATTAATGAGATGAACATTTTTTTATTCATTTTAAATGTAATTTATTTCACAGTGTTAATTGAATTGCTTACAATAAGTCAAAGGATGTGTATTGAAGGTGGTGAATTAGGTGTTAAAATTAGAAATTGTATAATCTGTTGGGCCATTAAATAATTTGTAAATTATCATGCTTTTGAAGAATTTCGTAAAATTTGAATCTCAAGTGCTTATAATATAATATAATATTTATACGTTAGAGCAGGGTTTCAAAACTACGGCCTGCATCCGGCCGGGAAACGAACTGTAAATAATCTAAAAATATGCGTAATACCCAGTCGTTATCGTGCACACAATATGTCAATATTGACACGATCACCTACATCAGCTCTATCATATAATTTACGACTCGTATGTTACGAGGTAGAGATGTTCTCATTCATGATAATATTTTCACTACTGTAAAAGCATTTAAGCAAAACCATATTTTATTTGAAACACAAATTTAAAAGAATTGTTTCACTCATTATTTAACTTATGATAAATATAATAAAAATTTTAAAGTCAATTTCTAGTCGACTTTTTGCTTAATAAATAATTTCTCAACTTTAAATCCAATTTTAACAAATTTTTTCTGACCTTGACGGCTTGACGTAAAATCTGAAGAAATTAATATTTTTAAAAATCCGTTTAGTTGAGAAATTGTCTCCTACCAGTCCTACCCTACCAATGGAAATGATTGATTTGCAAACCAATGTAGGTAAACGGTCTAGCCCGGTGACTCTAACTCTAATAACCAGCAGGACAGCCAGGATATAACGAAAGATATAAAAATAAAACATTATCAATATAAAATAATATTTAATTAATAATTATTGATGTTCAAATAAAAAGTAAAATTTATGGTCAAATACATTTTTTATTGTCCAATAACAATAATGAATATTAAACATTTTCGAACTATTGCGGACGACATCGAAAAGGTTTGCTGGCGGTTTGTAAGAGTCGTTAGACTACCGGTCCAGCCATACACAAAAGAATTCATTCGTTCATGTTAAGACTCTAAACCACCTTAAAGATGTGTAACCTTTTGTTTTCAATAATTATTAATAGGAAATTGAACAATTTACGAGGAATTGAGGAACATTGTTTAACTTTAAAGCTTTTTTACTGAAAAATAGAACTTTTATCATACAGAAATCGAGAAATCAAAAAAAAAAAAAAACAGAATATTTTAAATATCTATAAATAGCAAAAAGAGAAATATTTTGAACATTTTATCATGTTTATTATATTTAAATAGTAAAAGTTACAAGCCTATAGTTACCAATTAAAATAAAAATCTAAATCTATTTTTGTTTTGTTTTTCCTGGTTATTTTGGTAAAGTACTGGGACCCCGCGCTCTCAGAATTTAAAATTATTTGATATCGACTTAAACTCGGTTGCCCTACAGCCAACTTTTTTAAAGAACAAAAAAACTACCCAACGGGGATCGTTATTTTCAGCTGTCATAATAATGTATTGGGCATTGACTGTTTTTATGTGATCTAATTTACACATGTATCATGTATGAGTGTATTGACACACATTAATATTTATTACTATAGTAAGCACAGCCGTTCAGGCACATAGTAAGGAATTTTTCCATAAGCTAAATATAGTCAATATTTGGACGTATTCAGTAAATATCTACTTGATAATATATCTCTATCAACACCACTTGAGTCTTGAACTTTCCAATTACCACACAAATGCGAACATTTTGGTTGGCTGAAGAATATTAATACAATCTAAAAATTTAATTTTGTGTACAACTATTAAATATCTAACCACGTACTTTTTTTTTTTACCATTCCGTTTTCGAACAGATGGCCTCGCGGGAATGCTATCGCAGTACTTCTGCGACTCCGCCAATTACCTATGTACATATAGGTTGTCATCATAATATATTAGTATTTACTCTTAATTTCCCCCAAACCCCTTATTTAACTTAGCATCGATATTGTTTACCATGCCATTTAAGTATCAGTAAATTATTTAGCGTTATAGGAAACACGTGTTTGTATATTATACTAAAACCTATGTACCTCGTACCTACCTAAATCCAAAATGTTTTATATGAAATATTTCTGACTTCAAACGCTCATAAATAATACATGCGTTATGTGTATTTAAGAAAAAAACATTAGAACACAAGATTTATTTCAGTAATTCGTATAAAAAACAACATGATTTGTTAACGATAAATTAACTATTGTTATTCTAATATGTACCAAAATATAAATTATCATTAATTTATCTAGAATTTTAGATTTTTCCCGTTAAATTAATTATAATTTATAGGTATGCACGTATTTTGTATGTACAGATTATAAGCGCTTCCCAGTTACCGAATATGAGTTGAGTACAAATGTAATATTACGCCGTGTCGGGTACCTACCGAGTAAGAGCCACTAAGAGCTGAGTCTTAAATATGATATCGAGTACCCAGCCGTCGAGTAATTGTCGGATACTCGGTACATCTCTAATATTGATTCATTTTATTAGATTAGATAGACACAGTCACTCTTTACGTGATTGACATACTAATTAAAAAAAAAATTGATTCACTTTTGACTTTTCGAGTTAAATTTATAATTTGTTAACTGTTAACTTTTAACTTAACGATCGTGTGTCCTCCTCTTAACGTGGGTTAATTATTTTGATTAACTTGTCCACTTAAGTGTATACCTCACGCCTCGTTTACTGTAGAAGGTGGCATAGGTGTAGCGTAATTAATTTATATGCGGGGGGACTATAGCCTTTAAAAAAAATAAACAATGGTTCAGTTCTCATACATGGACGGAATTCTGGGGGGCTATAGTCCCCTTAGCCCCCTCCCAATTCTACGTCTATGGGAGGTGATCAGTATAGGTATTCTAAGTGTACAGGCACGATCTGGCTACCTATATTTGTGTTTAGCCGTATTATAGGTGTTGTGCTTTATTTATTCATCACTTATTTTTCTATTTTTTTTCAACGAGTTTACTACGTTTCCGATGTCCACAGTATGTTTCAATTCTATATACATTATAATAACTAATATATTCCATTTCGTTTGGACAATATGTCATTTTAATGCGTTTTAGAGTTTAGACTCGTAAATAACGTGGTTTATATATGTGTACACGAAGTGTGCAGTGTGTCTTATACAGACAACAGGAAGTCGACTGCTTGTGTCTATATGTACTTTTATTGTTTTGTATAAAAACGCAGTTTGTCTGTGTGCTCGGAACGTATTTACCATAAAAAAAAAATCGTTTTTTTGATATGATCGTGTAATATATTATAATACTGAATTTACTGTGTGATCACACTTGAAACAATCATAAAATGTTAATTTAGTTGTAAATAAATACCGTATATAGTGCATGCATCATAGTCTTTTACAAAATATTACTGAAGTCTGAAATAAAATATAGTGTGCTATTAGACAAACATGACGTAGGTGCCTACCAGATAGTGTCATCGTATGCTTGAAATATGGCCAATATCAGATGTCTATCGCGAGAATAATTGAATATTTTAATAATAAAGAAGTTACTGCGGTATGACATATTATTATTATCATAGTGTTTTGTTTGTCTGTATACGGTTGTTTCGTCAGTCACGTTTTTCATGATAAAAATCTTGTAGCACAACAGTCATATTAATGTATTCTTTTACGACCTAACAATAATATTATTATATTTATGCTAATGCGGCCGTTATTTTTAACAATATTGGTATGCCTATATACTGTAATAATAATATTGTTATGGGTTTTAATAGTAATTTAACTGTCAACGAGGACATCGAATAAACTAAACGAGTGACGACTGGAACTGCCAACTGGAGTATTACAGGGGCTCTACCGAAATAGTACCATGTTGTTTGGCAGGGGCGGGAAGTGAGCTATTTCAGTCGCGGTTGATGACGTGTATACTGCACGAGCTGCAAGCTATAGGGATACATTGCACCCAAGACTGAAATTGTGTTCCCGTTCTCGGGCCAGGAATACTATTTTTGATCACGTCTCATCTGTCGCCTCCGAAACAGCCTCCTTCGATATTACTGTAATCCAAAATGAACTGCGTTCATATGCCGTAGGTAAATACGATACGCCAAACTGCGTCACACGACAACACGGATGTGTAACCCGCCGACCATTAAAGCGCTTATGTTTGATATACATGTTATAGACAAAACTTAATGATATACTTTTTAGTGACGTATCAATATAATTTGGGCAATAACTTAAGCATTTTAACGAAACTTATTTACCAAAATATCAATGGGTATAACGTTACACCCCACCCTCACGGCTCATACAGCACGAAAACGATTAAATACAAAATACAATCAAAACAATGTAATTACCATTTGAAGTCAAAAACACATAAATCCATTAAAATAGATGAATGTGACTAAATAAGGCTAAGAAAAATAAAACAGTTTTAAAATACCTTCTGTTTATTTGTAATATTCTTGCAAAAAAACTAAATAATTTTCAAATCCCATTATATATAAGTACTTACGTGTTAGAAATGAAAGTGAATTATGTTATAATATGGTTTACATCGTAAGTATAAATATGATGAAAAATTGAAAACCAACAAATAGCTCGACTGCAAATACTCAAAACTGTATGAAAACGTTTAGGTATTTTTCATTGCATATCAGATATACATTTTTTATTATATAGCTTGTTCAAGTTTATAAAAAAAAAAATTTAATTTATATTCAAATGCCATGAAAATGCGATTGAATTCAATTTTTTCTGGATAAATTGCGTGTTTGATAGACATGAAGAAAAACTGCACAGTTGGAAACTAAAATTGTCCAGAAAAAAGTATTTATCTTCCTATTAGCCTTCTATACACACTGCAAATAATATGCGTCACAAATATCGCGGTAACTTTTTTTTTTTCATTGATCAAATAAAACTTGGCAGCTATGGCCTTTAGTTACAATTGAAGTATGGTTGGTTTTAATGAACAATTTTTTTTAGAGTATACGTTATTATTTCTATGCACTATTAGTAATCCAGAATTCGACTAAATGACCTTCAGAACTGTCGAGTAATAGGAAGTTTGGGGTACCTAATCATAAGTTCATAATGTAGCCAACGATTTCATCCAAACAAAATGTAATCTATCGAGATATCATAATTAATTTGAGATTTGAAATTGAGGTCAAGCATTATTATATTGTTCGAAAAAGTTCTTATTGTTGTTGCTTAACAATAAGTATATTATTATTTATTATGTTAAAATATAATGATATTATATACCTAGTACCTACCTTTTCGGAAAGTTATAACACTTAGTCCAAATAGCAATTTATCACTGTCACTTCCTATAATTTAACTACCCGTGATTCGAACAACTCTCCTAGTAGTTCTGTTTAAAAATAAAAGCAAATTCAAGGCAATTCAAATCAACTATACATTTTCCCGCATCCGGTCTTATACAGAGAAATAATTTTTAATTTTCCACATGAACTATACATTATACATACAGCAAGTGTACAAGGCTACGGGCTGGTAATTTTTAACATAATATATAATATGTATATCCATTTTCAATGTATTATTATTTATAAGAGTTCGGATGTTTATGACCCTTAAAAACTTAAAAAATAATAGATGCTTTATAATTATAAGGATTTATTGTAAGTATAGATATATTGTACATGGAGATACCATATTCGTTATGAAATTATGAAAATGATATATTAGATATATATAAATCACATATCCCTCGCTATTAGTTTTTATCTGCACTTGATGATCTGATAATAAGCGATGATACGCATCTTTACGCTCGAGGGATATCAATAATACATAATTTGTTTCAATTTTTCAATTTGCTTACTGTCAATATTGTAACTACTACTGAAACTTGTAAAACATGATTTCGTCTTTTTCAGCCCGGCCATCGTGTCCCGAGGTTTTCTACCATGAACTGGGCTGTTTGTGCGCCGGCGAGCTGTTCCGCAGCCGACATAGAACATGAGATGTACTTATTGCTATCGAAGTACGTCGATACAACCGAAATCAATTTGCGTCTTAAAGTCGATCCGGAAATGTGTCAGACGTATAGGCCATCAATCGTGCCGACGACGGGTTCATTGATCGCAGTGTAAGTAAATAAGACGAAAGTCGTGTAAATAATGAACTTTGAGTACCTATATAGTATGCATATTCATATATTTGATAAAAGTATAGATTGTAGGTTCTTAGATGATAATATGGCCATTTAGTTTTGTTCACTAATAGTCGTCAGTATAAGTCCACGTAAACAAAACTAGTAACAAATCATAAAAATGAATTATAATTATTTGATTTACTATAATACTGTGATTTATTATTATTATGTATTTTGAGTTTTGACGATTGGGTGCTAAGTATTTAACTATTATAGAATACACAATACAAAATTTGTTTAAGAGAATTTAACGCACTAAAATTTTACGTATTTTTATGTCATATAAAGTACATTTCCTAAAAATGTTGTATACAATCTAAAACATAAATATTTTAAGAATTTCGAAATTTTAAAACATAACTTTTTGTCAAAAACATGTCAAAAACATTTGCTCAATTCGGTAGGCCACGTTTGTGTTATGAGTATAAGTCGACGTTATAACAATGCGAGCCTATATATGGTAAACGAAAAACTGGTACGATCCACAATAGTCAAGGTTTCCCAAACTTAGATTTTAGAATAAGTTATGGTATGAAATATGAATATATGATTAACGTCTTAGCATTTTTACCCCTTAGTGAAGTAATAGATGAAATGGTTTATTTATATACAACGACACCAGTACAATTGTGAATTGTTACCATAACTAAATTATTTTGACGAAACCCATGTTAGTGGGAAGTCTGGGAGCCCATTATCTTCTCCCAACTTTTGGAATGTGCATGAAATTACTTTAAATAATGGCAACAGAACAAATAATCCGTCATTTTGGTTAGTAGTTAAATGTATTCAACAAGATGAAGCGACAAAGCGGATTGAAAGAACACACAATACTAATAATACCTTAATGCCTAAAAGTTCAAAAAAACAAAATAGTTTGCAAGACAAACTACATAATGAATGTGAGAGCTATTTGAATAAAGAGATTAATATATAGGACAATTTTTAAATAATATAGCTAAGTGTACGAAATAGTTGTTTATATATTTATCAACTATTAATTTATTACTGATCATATTATATTATATATTGTATTTATTGTATATTTATTTTAATTATCAACTATTTTGTATGAACTTATTTGTGTGCTTTGTTCATTTTTATTTCTAACATTACTTTTTTGTTTTAAACGTATTATTTTAATTTAACTTGTTTACGATGGTAATTTATCAAAACTATGAACAAACATTGTACATTTGTAAATATTTTAGGACCCCTGAAAATTAAATTTTGAAGAGTACCAGAATTCCGCGTTTTTGATTTCTTTTGTTATAAATTCTATGGAGCGTACCAATGTTCCGAGCATCCCTATATATATATATATATATATATATAATATAATATCTGATAAATTACAGATCGGTCTTTGGAATTCTGTTCTTGGTCATAATCTTGTCTACCGTTATGGACAAGTACAACATGTTCCAGAGTGTGGAAAGTGAGTGCACCACGGACACCTCGGTGAACGTAACACGCGATTTTTATCGATTATATTGATATGAAATGGATTTATACGCAATTTTTCCAGACACCGTTTCGAAGGTTCTGTACTCGTTTTCGTTGAAGAGGAACGTTCGGC
Source organism: Diuraphis noxia (assembly GCF_037042655.1). NCBI lineage: Eukaryota > Metazoa > Arthropoda > Insecta > Hemiptera > Aphididae > Diuraphis > Diuraphis noxia. Next base: position 56,277,423 of record NW_028301711.1, read on the forward strand.
AGCTGTTCAGCGTTAATGAGTCACCTGAAGACATCAGGTCAGTTCACGGGATTCGCGCGCTAAATGCTCTCATGCTGCTGGCGTCTCATAAGTCCATGGCAATGTTTTTCAACCCTTATTCGAACCGGACCGCCATGACAGAGGTAACATATATAAATTGCATGAAAAACGATTCAGTAAACTGATTACGTATGCTCGGAAATTATTTAGTGGTACGATATTATCCGTAACTTACTAACGACTTTTTTTTCGATTTTTTTTTCGGGGAATACTACATATTTTGTTTAACATAAAAGTTTATAGGTTAAAAAGAATAGACGGATTCAAAACCAGGTATAATCTTAATCTGCACTCGACTTCCTATCAAATTTTTTAATACTTTTGCTCTTTTTTATACAACTATTGACTATTACCAATTGTGCAGGAAATAGTTTATGTAAAACAAATAAAATTTTAAAGTATACTGCAGTTCATAATAATTAAGCACAATATTTTTATATAACAGCTAAGAATTAAAGTGGCAAACTATTTTATTGAATATTTGTGATGGGACGAACTCTGATTTTTTAAATCGATCTGAACTTGAGAATATATTTTTTTTAATACAAACTGGGCTGAGCTCTGACATTTTCTTTATCAAACCCAACTGGACCGAATCTATAATCATTTTTTATCATGTAAAAATTAACTAAACCATAATTACAATTTATATTTTGAGTTTCCGTATTACTTTTTCTACATTTTAACTTATATAAGTCTTCTTAGGTAACTCTATTTACATTAAATCTAGATAATTTCTTATTTTTATTTTTACATAGGTATACAATAAAAAAAAATAATAATTTAATAATAGTTATTAGTAATTTTAAATATTTAAAAATGCATTTTGAAGAATAGTACAATATATAGGTAATATTTTGTTCTTCAAACTATCGTCTATCGCGGCTAGGAATTCTCGTTCGAAAAATATAATTTATATGAGTTCGATTTTCCAACAGTAAAAGATGCTTGATTAGAACGGTTTTTAATTTTTTCATATCTAATTCGAATTTCGTATCTAACCGATTCGGTCTTACGGTTCGGTTCCTGGTTCAAAAAGTTCGACCCATCACTATTGAATAGCTTAAATATGAATAATGAATATTAAGCAAAATGATTTTTACCGTGATGAGACGGGTTTATAGATAACACTTAATAATTACAAAAACAAAACAAAATACGCACGAACCCATGTAGAGTATCTTAATATACTTATTCTGCGTACCTACCTATATTTCTATATAGTTGTCACGATATTTTCCGGTAGCATCCGGCAGCGATGATTACGCATTAATGCTGTTGTTTGCGAATTCAAACGTGAGACCAACACACCCGGAAGTAATAACCAAAACAATTACACTTAAATATATTATAAGTATATACCTACGTATGTGTACATCGAAATAATGAATTACCAGGAAAAGCGTTTTTTTTTTTTTTTGTTATTGTGATCACGATGGTTTGACGACTTCACCTTGGCCCGTCGCGTCATTCTGCGTTTCGCGTCGTTTAACGCGTACACCTAACTTTTTAAAGGGGAAAATCCCCAGACAATCGTTGTGGTTCAAATCGTGTCATTATTATTATTATTATTATTATTATATAAATGTATAAAATTGACCTCAAGTATTATATTCATGATTATAGCAATACCATTCCGTAAGATAGGGTAGGTAAATATGTATATATCTCCTTAAGTGATATAAATCCGACTATAAGTTCTTAGGTGTTACCAATGGGTGACTTCCTTAAAAGTTGTTGTTTTTTTTTTTAAATAAACTATGTATATATTCTATATCAAAATTACTAAATGTGCTTGTTGTACAGATTGTTTTTGAATAAAAAAAAAAAAATAAAAAAAAAAAATATGTATATAATAAATAATATATGTAAAAAATGCACATAATAAAAAATATCATAAAATTATACATACTTATATCATGTAGGCAAATGCCAATAGCCATGTAGGTATTGTATTGTGTAATTTGAAAAAAATGTATGAAATAAAATAGTGAATATAATATTTAGAGTAATTGTAAGTGACATACAATGTAATTTATCAAAAATAGTATGAAATAATGTTAAATATTATATAACAACAAAAATCTAAATTATTAGTATAATTTTACACTTATTTTGACAAATTTCATATTAATATGCAACTTAAAATCATAAGAATTACATCAATTGTTTTATTATATCTTTTTTTGTTTTTGTCTAACTATTTACAAAATTTGCTTTTTTTATTTTATGGGTTGCTATTGTAATCGTGTATTTAGTATGTGAGGACAATCGGTACAATTAGTTGAGGACAACTGGGACTCACCACACACCAGTAGGTCTGAAAAGGAAATTTGGATAGAGGAAAAATGAATCTTGATTTGGACATCTATTAACTAGATTCTAGTGTGTAATTTGAGATAATTTACGACATGTTATCAAGTAACTATCGTTAATATAGACATAAATTTAAAAAACATATAAAATTAAGTTAATATTTATTGGTATAAATTTAAAATTTCACCTTCATTTATCTTAAAATCACTTATCCTATAATATAATACTGATCAATAGAAAATCGAAAAAATCATCATTCGTCACCATTCATCATTCATCACATATAAATTTAACCATTTTCTGAAATATGTTCTAGCATCTCGGAAAGCAGTGGACCGTTATTGCTCGGGCGGCGAGTCTCTACACGGATCCTTTCATATTCATGAGTGGATTATTGACTGCGATATCGTTCTTGAGACATTTAGATCGAAGAGGCAAGATCGATTTACCAAAAGAATTCATTTCTAGATTTGCCAGGTACGTACTCCATAACCGATATAATAAGTACGTAACAATTAACAACTATGTCTAATTTGATTTAGAAGGTATTTAGTTCACTGGTACCTACAATTATTAATTTTTATCAACAATAATATTATGTCAATTTCGTGTAGGATGGACTAAGTGCAAACATAGTATTTGTGACATAGTGTCTCTCATAATCCTTGTTTGAGGACCTCTATAAAATATGAATTTGGGAAAATCTTTTCTTGGTACATCATAAAACGAAACCACTGACTACATTTCATAGCTTAGACAGTTTCAACTTGATGATGATGAACCAGTCTGGTCAAGTTTATATGTATATATATATGACAATGCATGTTGGTAAATACTTTAGGCTTATATAAATTATACTTTATTCGTAACGAGAACGTACTTCGACGGTCGACTTGCGCATGGGCGTGGCTTCGTTCCGTAGCGAAGAATTAATTTTTGGACTAGGTGGGGGAAGCGTCTGATCGTCGTGGATGAAAACTGGTCGCCTCCGAGGTACCAACGATCTCATTCCGAATAGAGTATATTAAGTATTTAAATAATACAAGTATATACAATTCATAACTCGTAAGAGGTCTAAGTCTAATAATAATATTTTCACTAATCTATCCAGTGAAGAGATACGTGCACCATGTTTTAACATCATGTTTCAAATTGGTGAATAAAATATACAACTAATTCGTAAAAATCTGGTGTTGGAGGCAGTGGCGTAATTAGAAATTTGTCTTAGGGGGGGATAAACATTTTTTTCCGCACAAAATACTTAGATTTTAAAGTACAATATCTGGGAAAACTATTTTATCAAAAACTCTTAAACTAATATATATATGTACACAAAATGTATTAATAAATGTGCTTTAAAATTCTACACAATTTAGTACCTATACAATATTATAATAATTTCTTCAAAATGTAAATTATGAATATATTAGAATTAAAATTTACTTTTAAATTAAATAATAATTTATAGATTTCTTGATATTAATTATGTTTAATATATTTCGTAGTGATGTCAGCACGATAAAACATATAATTCCATAAGCTTCAAATTAATATATAAATATACACATTATATAGGCTCTGGGGGGATATATCCCCCTCATCCCCCCCCTTAATTACGCCCCTGGTTGGAGGGGTTCACGACCACAAAAACGAGTCCTTCTAATTGTGAAAAAAATGACTATTTGTAGACAATTTTAAGTAATAAATAATCGTTAAAACGCGAAGAAATATTAATAATTTTCTCTTCTTCCAATTTATCACGGATGTGAGGCGCACAGCCTCATTGCCTCATCCAGCGAGCCGTCACTAATACTAAGTGTGTTGGCCGACATCTATATTTATTTTTCTTGTACGATGAAACGTATATTTTATGTGAACTTTTACGTTATATATTTATTCTTAATTATCATTTGGCATTGCAGACTAGTACCAACAATGGGTGCCATCATATTATTCTGCACGCTAATTTTGCCAAATTTGGGTTCCGGTCCACAATGGAATCTAGTGGTCAAACACCACGCTGACATTTGTGAAAAAACATGGTGGAGAAATTTCTTGTTCATTCACAACTACTTCGGCTTCAAGAATATGGTAATGCTATTATGCTAAACGAGCAATTAGGATGTAACTGGATGGCGCACTTCTTATTCAAGCCTTGCAATTTAAAAAAATATAAACAAATCAAAACCTATCTCAAATTAGTATCACCACTTATAGAAAAAATTCGTTTTTATAAGAAATTATTGATTATTAAATATGCATAACTGATGTTTAGCACTCACTCCAAACCTCTAACTATATTGTCGTATTATTGGACACAATAATTATAATAAAAATTGTTATATAATAATTCTTTATAATATGTAATCCTGCTGTATTGAGGTAGGTTTGGGTTATCAATAAATGTGGAAGTGCATCATCTAGTTTTACCCATATAATCTGAGACATTATATTGTTAACATAAAATAAATCGATATTAAATCGAATAAAAGGTATACTTATATAATTCATAACAATAAATAATTATAGTTAATAACTAGGGCTAGGAAAATGAAGCACTAAAAACCTACAATAAAGGAATTAAAAAATTGCCAATAATGCTACAAAAAAAAAAGGATTTTAACCAGGAAAATGCAACTAAAAAAGACTTGAAGATTTTTAAGTTTAGCTGAAAAATATTTTTAATATCAAAAAATAATTTATTAAGTACATTTTTATATGTTCAAACCAATTAGTTCTTAGAACAACTAAGCACAATTTATAAATATTGAAAAAAATAAATTAAAAACTGTTTTATCAAGTTTTAGGTACCTGTTTATTTTATAAATATTCAATAAGACAGTAAGATATTTGAATTTTTTTTTGATATTTTGTAATATTTTGACGAAATATATATAATAAATAATTAATAATACAATTAAAATTAATTAATAAATAATAATTTAGATAAATATGTACGTAAATGTTCTAAAAATATTAAATATGCGTATAATTAACAAAAACTCATTAACTAATAATCTGACAAAAAAGTACTAAAAAGCATTTATTTACGAATATCATAAGGAAAAGCAAAAACAAAATTGCATATTTTGATTAGCTATGTCCTGGACTACTATGAAAGAAAATGCAAACGCTACAAATAAATCTCAGCCCTATTAATAATAACATATTGTAGATTTATAGTTACCTATACATTTAATAGTGCGACCATTCTGTTATCATAAAATATGTCATTGACTTGTAAAAATTTTATGTTCTCGGTAATGTGATTTTATGGAAATTAGAATAATTAGATTACATTGCTAGGTACTTTACAAAGTTCACATGGTAAAATATTATATATCAGTCAATAATATGATTTGCTTAGGTATTTACCAAATTGGTAGATTACAAAATTGTATAAATAAGTCAGATAAGAACATGATGATTATTTGATCGAGAAACGGCCTTCTTTCTGTGACAAAATAACCTTTTTTTAAAGTCAATGTGCAAAAGTGTTAACTGTGTTGAATAAAATTTGTATACATACTGCAATAAAGAAATCGTTAATAATATGCAATAAAAAAAAATATTCTACGATCATAATGCAAGTGCCTATAGATATTTAGTAAATTAAAAGTTATTGGAATATATTATTTTTTAGGTGGTTGTTAATTAATACGATTTTCAGAAATTTTTTTAATACTATATTTTCTTACGGCTTGACGTTCAATTGTAGAATCGGGTTCATGGTTTTACATCATACAACTTATATGTAGGAATATATACCAACAAGATGTTGTTTATCGTTAAATATTATTTTAATTTATTTATAACCGATTTTTTTTTTACACTTCTTATAATATAGAACATGTTTGTTTGATAATTACCCACTTTTTTGCTTCATAATGTATTTAAAACTTAAAATTATTTAATGGTAATCGTTGTCTACCTTTCTGACTAAACATCAATGAGGATTCAATATTAAATAAAACTGATTTAACATAACTTTAATTTTTTTTTTTATGAGTTTTAAACACTAAGACACGTTAAATTTATAGACATTGACCATAGCCTATACGCACTTCCTTTACTGCATCTAACTAAAATCATTAAAGCTTTAAAGTGCCGAAACTTAAAATCTGGATTGTAATCAGTGATATTTCCAAATGTATGATTCTTGATTGATATAAATTATTGCAGTTACCTAATATAATACTAAGATTGGAAAGGGTCCAAAATAAGTTCCTTTCTTATGCACCTTTCCTATTATAAATTGACCACTTTATACACGACTACTCGTTTGTTCGCCAATCTTTAAATATCCACACACCTTACCCATCGACTAACTGCTGGCATTAATTTTGTTTCATCTCTTCTTAATGACTCCTTTGATGCTCCTATTCTTCTATCTAGCATCCAGTTCAGTGTTCCGTCCTATTCTACTAGAGATTACACTCCTCTTCCACCTCACTCTTCTTCTAATGGGTACAATCACTCTTTACACTGTATGCTCAAAAATTTTAATAAAACAACTGTTGCTTACTTCTTGGGCCTTTTGTGTATGCATATATTTATAAATTTTTTTTTGTTTTTTTCTTCTTTTTTCTTTCACATTTGTTATATCTGTCTATTTTTTATCAAATATTTAACATCTTTACTATATAAGTATTTTATAGTATAACTATAAAAGTATCCTTAAATACTCTTTGTAAAATTGCCCGATTGGATGTAAGTTAATTTAAATTAAAATAAATAAATAGAATAATGTTGATGTACCTTGTCGTAGTTTTACTACAGTTTGTGTTATATTTTTTCACAGTTTATACATAATATTTTTCAATTTTCTTTAAAAACTTAACTCTTTCATAGCATCTCTCTGTCCCTTTGGTAAATGCATGTGTCTTAGAAAACATTTTACTTCTCTTTGCAATTATTACTGGAATTCTAATTTATTTTTCACTATCTTTTATTAGGTACTATGGTTATTATTCAAGGTTTTACTTTTTTAGTTATAATACCTAATACATATATATTTTTCCTTTCGTATTCTAGAGCAGTATATTTTACTTAAGTTTATAAATTTATCATAGAACCATTAGATAATAAGTTATTTATCAAAAAACTTTGAAGGCATATTCTTGATAGTTGACGTTAGCTATAAAGTTTTATTAATTTAACCATTAGACTAAAATAAATTATTTTATATTATGTTGTAGGTATAATGCAATGTTACGAAAATAACGTAATACGGCTTTGAAAATTAAAAATAAATATACGAGATTCATGCAACGGTTATAGTAAATAATGTTAATTTTATGTTGCGTAATTTGATACTGATTAGTAATTTCTACTATATAATTTTTTGAATTTTAGCGAATTTTAACATTAAATATGGTTATATAGGTTATATATATATATATATATATATATATATATATATTTACATAGGTAGCTGATAATTCCATTGACTAAATACGTTTTATAATTGGTATGTACATTTTATAATGGAAAATAATATACAATTTACGAATTTTTTTTAAAAAATAAAACACTAATAATAATTCATGTTTTTTTAATGTAATTCGAGTATCTCAAATTGAGTATAGTATAGTAATATATTATAGGTAATGAGTATTGAGTATTGAGTAATGACGCAATTAAATTAAATTATATTTTATCACAATGGATTTTCTGGTTATGTTCTTATGATTTATACCATATTATATTGTTAAATAAATATAAATATACACGCGCAACGTTAGTTGAAAATGCGTACACAGTAATATTATCATCATTCATCAGTCATCACAATTCATAAACGTATTATATAATTTACAAATAACTATCATATCTATACGTTTGTACTTTGCAGTAGAAACTTAAAAGTCTACAAAGCAATAATCGTTTGCAGTGTAGGGGATTACTTATTATAATATGCATGCATTTAACTTTAGATAGTGGTTGAAGTGCATACTGCAACCATGTGCTTACAAACCTTAAAAACTGATATGCTATTAGTATAGATATAAATAGATATAAATATTAGGTATATAAAAGATCAATGGTAGGATGAAAAATATAATCTAAAAAGTTGGTAGGATAATAGTGATTAAAAGTAAATCACTCAGATTTAGCCACTTAGGTTAGGTTAGGTTTTTCAACTGATTATATATAATTTGTATTTGTATAAATAATTCTTAAATATATACCCAGTAGTTCTCAGCCATTTTTTCAAAACAACATCCTAACTTGGAACCAAATAAATGGTGACACTCTTATAGCTCATCAAGATCGAAGACTGAAAGAGTATGATAAACAACATTAAAATCCAAAAACATTAGCCTGCAAATATTTTATTTTTGAGTGACACACATAGCGATACGTCGTTGCTTATTACCATAGATATACTCGTAGACAATATTATATTGTCTTGAGAAAATTATAATTTTTTAGGGCACGATAAACCTTCTTCTCTCCAAACGTGTTGGTAGTACCTAACTGCAGAATATAATATTATATAACTACCTATAATATTATTAATATTTTAAAAATTACAAAATTTACATTTGTGTATATTAATGTAACACATTTAACTTGTACTTTGCAGTGTTTGTCGCATACACATCACATTGGAATAGACTCACAGCTGTTTATGGTGTCACCATTGCTCGTTTGGACTTTGTGGAAATGGCCTAGGAGGAGCATGGTGGCGCTCGTGGGGTTGGCGACCATATCAACCGGACTTCGATATTACGTGACGCTAACGAAAAAATTGAACTTATTCATCAATTTTGGAAGCTCGTAAATAAACATATTAACTTGAGATAGTTAACTATAATAGCTATAATACCTAGTTACATGAACGTTAAAATAAATTTAAGTTTTATAGAAATAGGACAAAAATGAATTCTAAACAAACCTAGAAAAGTTTAATGATAAAGAATATAAATATAGCAATTTAAGAAAAAGTGGCAAGATTAATTATTCTTAATTACCAACCGAGTCACCGTTATAATTATGTGAAATTTATGATACGGAAAATTGCGTTTTCAGATTCTTTTTATCATTTTTTTTTTTTTTAGCCTATTGTAGATACGTATGTTACCTTTAGTAATGTATAACACTTTTTGTCACGTTTACAGAGTTTCACAAATGTATGATACTGCTGACTACTCATACATTTTGCCAACTCACAGGCTGACCGTGTACATAATGGGTATTCTAATGGGTTATTGTCTGCGTTACGTAGGAAGAAACTACCCATTGAAAAGCGTAAGTCTGTTTACCATTATTTATGTTCATATTTTATAAATAATTATATCGCATATTCATGTCAATCGATCGGGTATAGTTAATTTGCACCAAAATTCATCCTAAATATACACAACATATATTTTACAATTATCTACAAAATGTTTAAGCTGTGCTTGTAATTTACACCAAAATAAAGATATGTAATTTGCACCATACAGTAAGAACAGGAAGACGTAGTAAGAAATAGTAATTGTAATTTGTTCGGTGATGAAAGTAGTTGAGTTTTTATATAACCGGAGTTTCATTTTGATTTTCTTCGTGTCAGAATTTCATACCGATTTCGTAAAACAAATTTTTTTTATTAATACCTTTCAACGGTTTGTAGAGTTTTTAGTAAAATTGGGCGGTTTGAAGCAGAAGAACTGGAGTGAGTGATTTATTTTGTTGGTGGACTTTATGACAGACCAGTCTGGCAGTCTGGATCAGTTGTGTTCTTTTTATTTTTCTTAATTTTTATCAGAGTAATAACCTCGGTGGCCGCAGAGAGAGCTGCGTATGTTGTTACGGCGTAAAGAAAAAATATTTGGAAGTTGATTGAACATTTTCACATAACTATATGTTGTGGTAATAGAAAATTAAATATTAAAATGTATCGATTTTAATTAATTAATTATTGAGCTAATTAATTTACGGGGGCGCATAGAATATGTGAAAAGTAGACGGCTTTTAATAATATTACAAAACACCATTAATAATATTAAATTTGATGTGATTTAGGTTCACTTGAAGTTGGGATGGATCATCGCTATTGGATTCTTCTACGAAGCGTTTATTCACCCGGCCAAAATGGGTGACATCGACTACGTATATAATGCCAGCGATGCTGCCAATTATGCGGCTTTCGCGCCCATCTACTGGTGTATTTTTTTCAGTTGGATTATATTTGTCTCATACACGGGCAATGGAGGTACCTAAGTTAATTTTTTTTTTAAATTAATAACTATTATGAGTTATAATACTAAAACAGGGTGAAAAGTCCCGAGATGGTACACTATAATGGACTAGGTCTATAAATCGGCCCCAAAATCATTGGCGCAACTAGAACTTAAATATTAGGGGGGGGGGGGCTGAAGTCCTATACAAATAAATGTAGCCAATGTGAGTCACGGGGGGTTCGCCCCCATATCCTCACGGCCCTATCAACCAAAACTAATTATTACGAAAAAAAAAACAAGCATAACAAATTATTACCATACCATATTGTTAAAAAATGATGTAATTGTAAGTCGTACATAAAATATTATATGGTCACATAGGTCATTGATTATAATTTACATGCTGAGATCTATTCGTATATTTTTATTATTAGCTAGAAAATGTTCTAAGACAGCATCACTGTCAATGCCATAGACTCTATGGTATTAGTCAAATCTCTTACTATGCTTAGTAAAGCTAAATATTAGAAAAACGGTCTTGTGACATTGTTGAAAGTAGTTAATTTTTTACCCGCCGCACAGCAGAGAATGTGAAAAAATAAATAAAATGCTCTTTAACCAGTAGCACTTCTCATAGGGATTGTATAAGCTATTATGTTCAACAATTTATATAAGTTTGTAAATGTGTTGGATGATATATTCGGATTCAATCCGCGGATCCCGAAACACCGATTTATTTATAGTCGGGAATACTGGGAGTTGGTATATAGTATTCTGGACGGTGACCGTGGTGAACTGCCGAATTCCACTGCCACATGTCCGCATAATACTAATATTATTACCTACTAACGTAGCCACGTAGGAATTACAAAATAAACTATAATATCTTTATCTTATATTTTTTTATAATTGACTTTTGAATAATTTTCCTCGTTATATTCACATAAGTATTGCATATGATGTATCTCATGCTTAAATTATTATTATTATCTTAAATAATCAATTTTTTTTTTTGTTGTTGTGTGGAGGGGCTAAACTACATTTGGGAGAGAGGCTAAGCCACCTAAGTCCCCCCATCATAATTGCGAAAAGTTTTTCAGAAATTTTCTTGGAATATAACGATATAATACGAGTAATACAGACCAAATTTCAAACTTTGGCGGATAACGTCATAACAAGTTATTTTATATAATGCAGTCACCTTTTTATAATTCGAAGTTAACGAGATTGTTGAATAACTTCGAATTACTTATCGAGAGTTCGAATTGTTGAGTAGTTTTTAATAATGAGAGTAAAAAAATATTCGAATTACTGGGAGTTAAGAGTAAAATTTTTTTTTTTGTATTGTACATAATTATTAATTCTTTCAGCAAATTAGATGGTACATATTAGAATTATATATTGTTTTAAAATTGTAAATTAAACTATATAATAATTATACTAAGTAAATGATATTATGATTTTAAAAGATTATTATTTTTTGAAGAAATCTGTAAGTAATGGTTTTCTGCTTCATCGAATTTAGTTTCATTTTTCATAACATTTTACATTTGGTGAATATACCTACTTTGAATTACCGAGCGTTGAACGGATGATACTTAGAATTGTCACGTGGTAGCAAGGCCGTAACTGAAAAAAATTTTGGGGGGAAGGGTCCGAAAATTTAATTTCGAATTACAAAGTGTACTTAAATCCATTGTTTTTATTTGAATTATTACGGCGTGATTTTCAAAGAACCGAACATTCACTTCGAATTACTGAAGGTTTCGAATAATTGAACGTTTGAATTTTCGATAGTCGACGTTATGTACAATATAAATGTATGTACTTATATTTATATTATTTTATCTAATGTATTTTTTGAAAACATGAATATAGATTTGAACAATTAATGTATAGATAGGTCCGTTTATGGATTGTTTTACTTCTTTAATTGTTTATCATTCGTGTTGCTCGCGGCTTGATTGTATAACATCCCGTGGGCTGTAATGAATAATAAAAAAATGTATTCGTAAATCGTAACCGAACTACCTTGTGCTATTTTTCCATGTAAGATGTATTTATTTTAATTGACCTAAGTATTAAATTTGATTCGGTTGTGTGGATGCATAAAAATACGTCATACGACTGGCCTAATATATAATTCCACACGTTACAAATTAATACTATTGAATTCAGTGTTTTCGATGATAATTCTTATTTTGACAAAACAACTTTCATTGTTTATTCCGTTCATTTCCATACAATATCAGTTTTATGTGAAACATTATTTATCAATTTTCACTTAAATGATAATGAAACATTAACATAATAAATGTCAGCTTTGGTTTTATTGTTTGTTTAATATTATATATAACAACTATAACGAGTTTCTGCGATAGTTTAAATTACCTATATTGGCTATAAGGTAAACCTTCAAACTCGCCTATACTATATAGAATATATTGACGACTGGTATACCAAATGGGGATTTAAAATAAATCATATCAAGTTTATTCACACCACATTTACACTGAGACTAGCTGCTTCACCTGAGGTAACTTTATATGGTGCTCCAATACCTTGGTCTTAAGCCGCGTCCACACCTGAACACACACAGACCGAGCATGTGTGCTCATGTTGTGCGTTCTACAAATTTGCATGGTTTTGACGCACAGCGAACGCGAGCCGAGTCGGTCGGCTCGGCGTGAGCACACATGCTCGGTCTGTGTGTGTTCAGGTGTGGACGCGGCTTTACACAAGATAAAACATTAACGTGCTCCATTGGGCCCACCATATCAGAGCTAAAAGACTTTTACTGAACAACCGTTTTTGTTTCCTCAAACCTATTATCCTTTATAAACACACTTTCCTGTATATCAAACTCCTAATCTAAAAAAAAAAAAAACATTACTGAAACCAATCTGGAATTCTGGACTTATGAAATCCAATCACGGAAAAGTGAAAAAAAAAACTTAAATAAAATTCAATCTTTCCAAAACATTTCCCCGAGTAAATTAATGATAAATGCTCCCTCATATATATCAAATCATACTCTCCGCTCCAGACTGACCTGAAATCAAAAACAATCCATGAAGAAGCCAAACGTTTTTAAAAAAGATTCCAAATAACTGTCTTTCTTTCCACTCAAACCGTTTAATTATAAACCTTTCTCAGGCAGCCCTCCTAGACGATTAAAACACTAATTTTATAATTTTAAAAATCAACGATGAAGTGGTATCATTCGGTGGGTTACCTACTCAATTTTGGTGTACTCGTATTATCTGTTTTAAATAACATATACTTATAATGTCTACTGATATTATAGATTGTATATTTCGGCTAAAAATAAAAATAATATTTTCAGTTTAGTTAATTATAATGGAAATACTGCATATGTACTATAGTATCTACCTACGTATGTTTTACTTTTATAAGTTTTCGACGTTTACCATGAATACAGAGAGCAGCGTTCAATACATACAATTATTTTACCTTCGAACAAATCGACCTGCATGTACTGTATGTCGTCATTAAATATTATATTTTATTAGACATTGCGATAGTCTCGAGGTTTAAATTGTTCATCATTAGTTATAAGCTTTTTGTTTATTTAGCTAGTTGAATTTATTTCAATATAAATATATATAAATATGCCACTTTAACCGACAGTAATAAAATTATTAACTAAAATTTTCAAGGTATCCAAAAAGATTGCTGTTTTTATACATATATTAATATTAATGTGTTACATAACATTATATTATAAATATTTACATGTAACTACACACTTTAATCATTACAAAGACACAATTATTTTTAAAACGTATATAAATTTATACAAGTCAAATACATAAAAATTATGTATAAATTTATAATATTATTTACATACGTAATACAAAATATTGGCGGTGTGTTTTGAAATGAATAAATTATCTTTTTATTTGACGAACACCCAAAATTGTATAGTGAAGTTATTTTGATTTTACCTATACGTTCTTGTATACTGTTTACCGTTTACGTATTAAAAAACCTAATATGGAACATTAAAATTCCGCCAAGAATATAAAAACAATTAAACTTAAAAGCTTCGGACTCATCAGAGCTCTTAAATCTGTTTTTAGAATTTCTTATCGCTTCGTTAGATCAACCGATACGTTTGGCAAAGAACACGGTATCGAATCTCCTTAATACTAATAGGTACAATAGGTAGTTATATTTTTTTACGTAGATCTTTATGTATCGAAATAATGAATATTAACTACTGTCACTTTTTAGGTATATATAGGTATATAATAGTAATAGTTAAATATGTTCTTCTAATAAAATAGACTGATACGCGTCATACTTTCAAAGTGTGGAATTGACGATGAAAACTCGACATAAATGACCTAACCTGATGAGAAATTTGGGTTGATTATTGTAATATTTTTCTCAATATTCGGCTAGATAAAATCAATTTAAGTTGTGACTTGTTGTATGGGCGTAACTAGGACTTAATTATTCGCTATAGATTAGTAAAATTCTAAGATATCAAAGTTACCCAATATAATCCGTTGTATAGTGGCATATGCTAATGTCATGATGAGCGTTACTAGAATTAAAAAGTCACAGAGACTAGACACTGTGTAAATATTGTAAAGTAAAATTAGAAAATTAATCATAGACTAAAAGCATCCTTAGACCCTCTAGTTACATCGATCAGTGTTGGTGAGTTGCGGCCCGGGTTTATGAAAGGTACATACGAATTGCGGCCATACAATAATGTATATATTACATATATATATATATATAGTATATAAAAATCACAATATTATGTAGGTATTTTCTAGTATAAATTGTCGTACTTATATTAATATTGGTCGTAAAGAAAATAAAAGTATTCATAAAATTATAGAATATAATATAATATATTAATATTATGACATTATATTAAATAATAAATAATAAAAAAAAATAAAAGTATAATTGGTGTAATATATTATGATAATAATGTCCAAAAAAAATCAAAGCATTCATAATGTAAGTCATATATGACAGATAATACGATAAAACGATCTATATTATCTTTATCATATTATATACAAAAATATAACTTCCCATACGTATTGAACATTCCGTTTATCGTTATTCGTTTATAGTATAAACTTTATACGGTACATAGGTAATAGGTATATAATATAATATATATTATATAAGTAAGGTACATATGTAATGATAATTACTTGGGCCGCAACTCACCCATCGCTAAAATATTGTCGGGCCGCAACTAACCTATACCTAAAATATTATGGTGCCGCAATTCACCGGTCTCCGACACCGGAAACGAAAGGTCGGGCCGCAACTCACCCTCAGCCACATCGATAGACTTGTTTCCGAAGTATTAGATATATAATAGGCGTTTCTAGTACCTAATAATAATTATTGTTCCTTTTCCGTTTGGCGTTTACACGCATGCAGTGATATATCCCGGAAGTCTGGTAGTAAGATTATATTTTATTAACAAATTTGTATACAATTTTTTTCCCATACATATATGTACACGTTTAGCCGTTTAGGTGTTTAATTTTAATATTATATTGTATATGAATATAATCATTTAATCGGATTTTACTCATATTTCATTATCATTTTGTATAATTTTTTTCAGGATTTGTATCGTCATTGTTTTCTTGGAAAGGATTTATCGTGTGCACACGTCTGTCGTACACGTTCTACTTGACACAATTTCCGGTGTTTTTCTACAACGTGGGAAGTCATAGATCTGCGTTGGAATACAGTTTTGGATTGATCGTAAGTATAAAATATGTATAGTGTATTATGTATTTATGTGTAGACGTCTACTATAACCTAATATGAATGACGTATCCTACACATTTACACCCACTCAGTCGTATAAAATATACGTTTTTAACGTATTTAAGTAAACAGATTCAGGAACTTATTTTAAATATTATTTAAAATACGTATTTGAATAGGTACACAATAAAAAAGTATTGGAGTACAAGAACAAATAATTTAAAAAAATAATTAATATATAATTTCAAATAAACTTAGAGTTTTTTTCACCATTCTCATATTGTGCATAATATTAGGTCATATCATTTGATGTACCTATAACTATAAATTACTCATCTGATTTCGTTGTAAATTTAATTGAATTTTTGGTGGGGTATAATTCACATAGGAAAATATATATACATTATACATCTACGACTGTTATATATTTTCATTTTACGTAGGTATACCTAATTAAATCGAAATTAGAAAAAATTAAAAAAAAACTATTTGAATTCTTACGGAAATCGTGGAAAGCAGAACTTACGCTAAGCTTCAAACTACTATATTCTCATTTCTCAAAAGTAGTTAAATGTTGTTAATTTATTCTAAGAACGGAAACTTGCTAATATAATAATAATTAAAAGAAATAAGATTATTATGCTTACCACATCAAATTATGATAGCATAATAAAATATATTAAAAATCACCAATAAGACAGCATATGTTTATGTTAAAATACTTGTGTAAAAATGTATTTATAAATATTAATTTAAAATACGCATAACAACAGTATATTTCAAAGACTTGTGAATAGGTTAGGTTAGGTACCTAGTTATTTATCGGTTAGAGCTATTCCTGATGGGGCTAGTTGTTTTTTGGTATAGTATTGTGCATTGATACAATTATCGTATAAATAATTTTACTTACCATGAATATTCATGATTAAATATTTTTTTTCAAAATTTAGTTGATGCAAAGTAAACACTAAACATGCACAAATATCTGTAAGATTCGGTGCACCAGTATAGGGACTTTGGCTTTTCTTTAGTTTTTGCAGTATTTTTAAATATAGGGAATATTACGAAATAAATACTTCAAAAGCATTTCATATAATTGACCATTACTTGGGAAAAAAAATGAAAACAGTAACAATTCACATACGTAAAACAGAAATATTTAATTACGATTTAATTGTAAGCTTGTGACATTCAAGTTACATCTATATAGGTACCTATATGGCTATATATATATATATATATCTATAACATTATAATGGCTAGAAAGTTATGCAAGATCTAAGTAGTTGAAAACGATCACACATATGTTGTAGCATTTGACGGCCATAACTGGTTGTTTTTTTTTTACGATACAAACTTTTGTACTAAACTAAACCAGACATTTATTTCGATCCGTGAAGCCGGAATATTTTAAATTGACAATAACTCGTTTTGCATATTCGACCATTGCTAGAATATTATATATTCGCATAAATTTCTTATAATATTACGGGTACCTATATCAATAATTTAATTTTTAATAGAGAAAAAAAATGATTTATTTTAAAATTTTCATTGACAACAGCAGTATACATTTATGAATTTGTGTAAAGAACAAAAAACAACCGAGATAATAATAATAATAATAACAATAAAAACAGTTGAGTGCGCAACGGTGGCGAGGCGTCTACACAAGTAATATGCAAAGATTATCTCATAATATTATACCTGTAACGGTCGCTACTTGAATAACAGATTCTCGTCTGGGCACTATAATTATATTATTATGATTTCTGAATATAAAGTCAATCGTTGCGTAAAATCGGTTGAAATTTTCAGACATGTGGACGCTGTTAAACCATTATGGTTATGACTGCTTATGAGTACCTATTATTCGTAAAATCGAGTAATAACTATATTGTAAATGGTATTATGCTAATATTTACCAACATTATGGTATATTAATAAAGTCATTTAGGTATACTTACAGTAATAGTATCGTTTATAAGAATATTGGTGGTAACGAAATGTCGGTTATAAGTTATAACAATTTATTCGCAAGGTCCCATCAAATCTCAACATAAGTGTGTCTATTTATCTACTTTTTTTCTTGTTTAACCGACAGCAAAGGAGGCTCTGTTTCAATAATACTACAACTCTGCTGCCATAGTTTATTTCGCGAATAATTTTAAACACACCCAATACATAGACAACATACAAACAAATAATACATTTTTTTTTTTTTTTTTTTTAAAGTGTTTCTGACATACAAGGTCATCGAACTTATTGATATAATAAAAAATGTTTAACATCATTAAGTTGTTAAGCGTAAATTAATTACAATATATAGTAAATTACAGTAAATTACAAAGATGAATTAATAAATAAAGTATGACATCATAAGTGTATTTTTTTAAATTTTTTTTTGTAAATCTTATTGGTGTTGAGAAAGGGCATCATGAGGACGTCCGCAATTGAGACGCCGGAGGGTAGGATTATCGCTGAGTTTGAAATATTTTGCACTTTTGACGTTGTTTAGTTGACTAAATAATAATAAAATAAATAATCTTTCAATCATAAGCGTGCGCAGGTATTCTTTGCAGGGGAGGCAATACCTTAGCTAAGGAGGTCCAGACTCCAATCCCCCCCCCCCCCGATTTTCCCCAATTGGTAGGTATAATATTATATTTTGGTGAAGCGGAAAATCTCGCAGTGATTACCCCAGAACGCACGCTTATGCTTTCATTATGCACGAATAGATATCGCTCTGTTCTATTATCGTTCAGCTATTGATCTACGTACGTCATAGATCATTAGTTATTGCTATATTGGTAGGTATATTATGTCATATGGCTGTAACCACATTTTATGCACATTTACCTATACTCACTCATGATGGTTGGTACTTGGTGGAGAAATAGGAGAGACTTACTTAATATAGTACCATATTTTGCATAGGTGAAAATCTCAGGGGGGGGGGGCTAAAGGGACTAAGCCATTTTAATATTTTCTATTAGCCCCTCTAAAAATATAGTTTTTCAGTTGTGTGAGGGTCCAAGCCACATTGATACATATTGGTTTTAAAATTTTAGTCCCGCTGAAATTTAATGGATTTTTGCCTGTGTATGACACACTATAGGTAGTAAGGCAATAATATGACTCTTTGATTTTTCGATAAGAAATATTGGTTTTGAGATCCAAGGAATAATAAATTAGGTATGCGACTCTATACATGATTATAGTGATTATACAATATGTTAGCTCTGTAAAAAAAAAAAAAATAATGTGATATACATTATTTTTTTGTATCGATCTAAATATTTAACTTTTAGAATATTACATTTTGTCGTACTTAAAATTGTCCATTTTATTTTTTGTAAGAAAAGTGAGCTATTTATACTTATTTCCACTGGAAAATGGAAACCTGTCTAAAATATAAGCTTGGTGGTTAATGGCGAATATTTCTTACCACAGAAGACTTAATGCTTCATAGTCAGTGGTTGTAGTCTGGATTATGTAATAGCAAGAGTTCACTATGGTGTAATTTCTGACACGTGTTTTTTATAGTAGTTTTGTTGATAACACATAGAAAAAAATTACTTTAGAGTTTAGACTTTAGTGTTTGGGACAATCAGATAATTTTATGTTACAAAATAACATATAAGCATGTTAAAAAGAGTGGCAAAATAATAAAACAACTGGTGAAACTTCTGGAAAATTGGTTATAATTTTTTTGTTTTTGAAATCACAAAGTTTGTCATGTTAAAAATTAATGTATTTGTAAGTTCTTGCTTACTTTTTGTATCCAAATATAATTTCCATTCATTTTTTATTCGGGTAATATGTGTAGCATATAGGGCATCGAAACTTTAAATACGACTTTGTTTAGGTACTAAAGATGCCTAGTTCACACCTCTAAGACAAGATAAACGAAACTTAAAAAAATTGTCAATTTTGGTTTATGATGCAGACTACTTTCCAGTAGGTAGTAAAATATTAGATTAATATAATGCAAGAACGCCACTATAAATACCCATCGTTTTTCATTTTGCCACTCAATCGATGTGCCAGTATTGAATTATTCAATTTTTAGCTAATTTTCAAAGCAATATAAGTTTACTTAATTACACTATGATGATGGCAGTATATATATTTACATTTACAGTTTTAACGTAAGTATCTATCCAATTAATCATTGAAGTTACAATTTAAGATTGCCTTGGTGCTTTATTTCATGTAGCATTTTAGCTTAAAATAGTAGCAGTTTTTATATGAAATACGTCAGTCTTGTATTTAGAAATATAGACGTTTAACTGCCACGTCTTTAAATGTGACAGTTTACCATTCACTTTAAACATTGTAAAAGTTCATAACTTTTGAGCTTAAAATTAAGAGAGTAAGTATTCGAATAAGTCATAATATAAAATAGGTTTTTAAGTATTTAAGTTT
The DNA here is from genome assembly GCF_037042655.1 of Diuraphis noxia. Classification (NCBI taxonomy): domain Eukaryota; kingdom Metazoa; phylum Arthropoda; class Insecta; order Hemiptera; family Aphididae; genus Diuraphis; species Diuraphis noxia. Next base: position 56,298,176 of record NW_028301711.1, read on the forward strand.
TTAGTTCTAGCTGCAAAGGTAAAGAACTCTTTAACATAGGTATTCATGTTTTAAATTTTAAATCACTTTTTATCAAATCAACACACAACAAGAGTTGTGGTTCTAGAGGTGCGATATTCGTGTCATCACCTGAGACTATAATGATTACATTTAATAATTTATGATTCACAACCGAGAAAATGCCACTGCATCCTCGTCTGTCGTCATAAACCTTGTTATCTATCTCCAAATAGGTTATACCCATAGGCCATAAGTACTCACGCCGCGCGATCGATAGTTCTATCATAATATTTACCGACCAAATGTGTGTTTTTTCCGCAGATAAACATCAAAGAGATGCTAGCCATCGTCATGGTGTCCGTGGTGCTCACCGTGGCCGTCGAAATGCCATTCAACAACATCAAAACGTCGTTCGTGAAGAAGTCATCCAGGGCAGAGACGGAAGCTCCTACCCCCGTGCCAAGCGTAGGAGGCGATACAGAGTCACGACGAAACCGATGATAGATTTCTTTAAACACGTGTGCCCGAGGGCTCAAATATTATATAATTAATCATTAATTTCCGTCATCTCGATCATCGATCACATCGTTCATCCCACACGCACACCATTTCCATTTAGCGTTTAGGTTTTAAATCGGTTCACTCTCGCTCTATTTGGCCGCCACTGTAATGAAAAACATAACATTCGCTCAGGTGTTTGAGAGACTACGCATTAACAGATTTTATTTTCATACATTTTCTTTCGTACACTCCTATACTCATATAAGCAGTCGGCGCACTTACAAATCGATTCACAAATTTGAAAATTGTTTCAACGTATTAGACTGAATTTACGCACAATTCAATCGACTTGCTCTGCGCTGTCGTAGTAAATTTTAGTTTATAAAGCATACAAAAAATTAAGCTCAATTATTATTATTTTTTCTAATTATTGTACTTGCCATTACAACAAACCGGGGTACTACTTATAGGTTAAATTACGTGTACATACGATTCAGTATTGAATTAGTTATTTATCATTATTATTATTATTATCATCATCAACATAATAAATAATTAATGAACTCATAACAATGAAGTTCTAAATGCATATTTATTTGTCATCTAAATTTTGGATGTTATAAAAATAAAACCATTATATATTAAACCTATTGATTTATCATGTATTGTATATTATTTTATTATATTATATTTGTAGTTTTTTACAATAAACATGATAAATTAAACATATTATATATACTGTTAAAAAATGTATGGTCTTTACTTTTATTTGTTTTATTTTTCCAATCACTTGATAAAATGTTTGATTTTTTATTATTATCTACTTTACAGTGCCTCCTACATGTCATATTTGTATGCAAAGGTAATATACTATATAATTTAAGACATTTATCATACAATTATATTATTCAGCAAAATTATTTAATAATAAGGATAAATTATTCAAAAATGATTTAACAATTAAGATATTAGATGAAAATTAAATCTTTTATTCACATTAAATTATGTTTGAACTATGATTAAATTAATTACTTAACAACTTTATACTAATATATTATTAGACCTAATTATTAGAATACATATAGACTTAGATTATATAATCAAATAATCATTTTTCAAATAAACCTTAAACAACAATTAAGTATCAACAATTATTTTTGTAATAAATACATTTTTATGACAAAACAGTTATTGTTTTTAATTAATATCATAGAGTAAATTTAATGTTAATAAAATGCATTTTTTTTTCTAATGAAAAAATGAAAAAGCAGTATTATTGAAAAAAATATTACAATCCAAATGAAAATGTAATACTAAATCTAACACAAAAATGTAAGAAAAATAAAATAAAATCAAAATAAATCATATAATAAAAAATGTTATACAAAAATTATGCTACAAATGAATATATTATTCTCTTGAACACAATCATAGTAGGTTAACCCAATTATCTTAACAAATAGCCTTCAGTTAATTTAAAATTTCAAAAATTTTAAAATTTATAATTAATAAACAAATAATTGTTTGCAATAAACATTGCATTGTAATGAAGTTTAAAATAATAATCATAATATATATATAAAAATGTACAAAAAAAAAAAAAAAAACAAACACATAATTAATTAAATGCAATTACCATAAATTCACTGGAATTAGAGAACATTATAGATAGTTTACCCACATGAACTAATGAATACCCTGCAGTTAATTGTATCGACCTAACAGAAACGTGTTCTTTAACATCAAATATGTCATATGAATTTGGATAAGTTGATCGAACTAACAAATATCTATCATTTATAGGTGTTAAAGGTAAGAGATTTGATATTGCATCGATAGCTATTTTTTGTACCACTTCAAACTTGGACAACATGGACTTTAAAAGGTCGTACTGAAATATACTTTGATTAACATTATAATAAATATACTTTCTAGTACAGTCAAATGAGAATGTATCGCATTCAAGCCAAAATACATTTAAGTACGAATTATTTTGCTTTGTGATAAATGGAGTTGCAGAACCTGTGTTTTCTACTCCAATACAATTACTGGTCACTTTGAACTGAGTAACAGGCCCTAACAAGGGTATCATTAATCTATTGTTTTGTGTACATCCTTTCATGTGATAAACAATTGCCAAATGTTCTGTTTTCAAGTCTTTTTTTTTCTGAAAATTAAAACATGGTAAATGTAAATAAGTTTTTTTATAAATCAAATAGGATATGACAAATAAATAGTTAATATTTATAGTCATAATATAGCACTAAAAATGTCTAATTTAAATACTAAAATGTTTACATGAACATTTATTTTAACATTTTAATGGTTGTTTAATAATTATAATAAAAAAGTATAAGATAAAAAACAAAGAATATGTTTTATACTTTTACTTTGAACACTGAAAACTCTTTCTATTTAGGTTTATTTATTAAGTGATTTATTATACTATAGAGTTACAATTTTAAATGATACTGTATTTATTTTACTATAATATATATGTAAAAGTTAGTTAGTTGTAAAGTTTAATAATATTATGCAATTTTTCTAAGTATAATTTTTTATTTGTAGAAATTAGGTATGAATTTCATTTGTAATATGTTTTGTACACAATTAGATAAAATAATTTTGTGTAATGAGTTGGATGGAAAAAATATTATTAGATTTTGAGTTCAAAAATCACTTGTAAACAAACAGTACAATTTATATTCTAATCCAACATTCATTTGAAAAAGTTTCATATTTTATTATTAATAAATAATATAATTAATATATTTACCGTTTTTGTGATTCCAATCATGAGTCTATAGTCAGAGCATTTCATGCTATCAACAATGCATCCTCTTGAACTAAATTCCAGTTCTTTATATGTTTTTCCTGTACTCAAATCAGTAACAAATAATGTACTAATAGCTGGGTGCACCATTGCTAATTTATGATCATATAAATCAAATTTTGTGTCACAATGACTATTTAAGAATTCTTCGTTGAAATCATCCTTATTTAAGCCATAATCAACAGATTTCTGTATCACTTTAAAAAATTTTTTAGTGAATTCAGTTTTTGAAATTGAATACACAAATATAATTGAACAAATTTCAAATACCAAGTACCTTTTGTTACCAATTACTTTGAGTGGATATTTTCTTAATTTAATCAATTCTTCAAATTTATTAAATATAGGCAAAAACTTTTTTTTTAAAGGTTTATTTGCTCCATTTAAAATAACTATTTGAATTGGTTGTTTATGTTGACAATTTATATTGACTATGTAATCATCAGTACAATATGATTGTTCTACATGCTGACGAGGTATATAAATGGTCGGAAAATCATTGTTTTTTATATTCTTTACAATCATTATATAACGGTTAAAAGTTTGCCAATAGTCACATATAGGTCCGAATAATTTTTCCGAAGCTACATCAGCATATCCTATACATTCTGAATCATGTCTTGACCTATCATTCAGACACCGGCTATAATCAATGACTCGTATATTTAAATCTTCACAAATCCTTGCCCATATCTCATTTTGGTTTACATATACACACCGCCACATCTTATTAACTAATTTTAAGTTCAAAACATCATTGAAGTCCAATTGTAGGACAATTTTATTTATGATTTCAAGTGGAAGTTGTTTAAAAATATCATATGGTTCAGATCTAAAAAAAAATCAAATATTATTACATTATTAATAAAATTGGAAGTTGTTTAATAATTGTATGATTGGATTATTAGACATATACACAGTATTATCAATAGTTAAATATTATCTATCCAACTATTACTATGAACTAAAAACATTAAATTAATTTATTAAATGTATTCTGAATTTGTTACTCAGAATAGTTTTTTATTTGTAGTTGGCACTTTATCAGATGGTAATACACTATTTTGATTACCTATAATGAGAGTTTTTTCAAAAGTGTTGATATTAATAGTACATTTTACTTAGGTATTAAATTATTAGAAGCAGTTTAAATTATGATACAATTATTATAAAAATTACACATTTATACAAATAAGTAAATACTTTTAATCTCAGTTGGAATTCCTCATTAATATCTATCTTTGTCTATAAATAAACTTTAATAAACATTTTAAAATGCTAAGTAATTTTAAAAATTCTTAGTTCATTTTCAGTCTGACATTAAAGTATAATACCTACACTAGAATTACTTATAGTAAAATGTATTTTATTTTTACAGGGATTTTTTTTAAAGAGATATTTAATACTGATAACATGTTAAATTTAATCAATTAAAATAATAATTTATATACAAAGTACCTATAGGTAGGTATTTATAATTTTTTGTTTTTATACGCCTACATACTACATAGTTTGATACTTATATGTTATCCCAAACACAGGGTGTCTCAATTCAGTTATCTTGATTACCACTGGTCACAATTCTGTTATTATTATGTTGGTTATTATTTAGTATTTACAATTGATTCAAATAATTATAGATCTTCAAAATTTGCTGAAAAATGTAGTTAAAAATAATTTGGAAACCTTTGGGATCTGATAGAGCATCCATTAATAATGACAGAGATCTATTAATAAACCAAAAATATAATTTTGGACTATTTATTATTATTATTTGACTCTTTACTGTTATGATAATGTTTGATATTATAGTCTATGATAATTTTTGAATAGTAAATACTAGTTATTGATTTTTATTATAAATGGTAGTAGTGGCAATAGGCGGTAGCCAAAATAATGAATAAGTATCCATATTTGTATTGTTAAGCTTTTAAGATTTATGAAAAATAGGTAATAACATAAAATATGACAAATGATAACATACATTGTCGGTACAAACAATCATGTGATTATGGTAGAACAAAAAAAGATGAGATAATAATATCTCTTAACAAAACCGTGAATTGGGTTGCACCTATAAGAAGTACATGCAAGTGAGAGAATACCCAGAAATTGCTATAAAGTTATCTCACTTTACCCTTGGTAGCAGTCATTTAACACAAAACAAAGATGTCTAGTGAGATACTTCAATTTGTTTTTAAATATCAATGGAATCAGTTTTATGAAATTTATATGTAGTGTAAACTTATTTATAAATAATAATAATAATTTTTAAACTCTTTATACACTTTAATAATAAAATATTTAAGTAGTTAATAATATAGGTTATATAATATTATTATTGAGATTATAATGTAGTAGCTATATTACCTATTTAATATTTAATGAAAAATGATATACCTACTAAAATTGAAAAATGTTATAACAATTTCAAATATGCTCCAAAAACAAAAAAAATATCTAGAAAGTTGATTTTTTAAAAATAAAACTAGGTAGGTATCATTAAAACAACTGTTCTCCTTGGTTTTAAAACACAAGAAAAAAAAACGAGATTACATTAAAATAATCCCAGTCCTACTTATCAATTATTGTCTTTTTTTAATGGCTTGTTTGACAATATTATTCAATACATAGTTTTTAATTATCAATAAAATTTTTATTTTACTTAAAAAAATCAAACATCAATGCTGTCATATTATAGAACATCTTTTGTGGTTTTAAATTAGTAAGTATTTATACATTTTTAACATACATATTAATCGGTATATTTTGAATTCCAACAACTGGCTACAAAATTATTGATAATTGTTCAGTGTTGTAAGACAATATAAACCTTAATAAAACTTTTAGGTTGAATTCATCAGCTATTAAATATTCTAAGTACATTAATTTAATAATTGATGAAAATCTCAACTTGACTAAGTTTAATACAAACTATTGACTTATAGTAGTATAGACTTAATTTAAAAAATTTAAAACAACATATTTATCTGTTAAAACTAATTAATGGATCTCTTTTGTCCATGCAATATATGAATTATGTACCTATGTAGTAATTATTAATTATTAGTGAATGAAAAATTGACTTACTTCTTTAATTTACTGGGTAACATGTTTTCTGTTTTTACACCATTAATATTCATATTGCCTGATTCAGTACAATCAATATTCATATTATCTGATTTGGTATTTACACAATCAATATTCATGTTGTCTAATTTTGTTGGAATACCATCAATATTCATATAGTTTGGATTATGCTTTTAAATCATTGACATCTAGAATAAAATTAATATAGATCTGAAAAAAAATACAAAATAAAAGTTATTCATTGGTAGAGGTACATAAATATAGTTATTATTTGATTGGTAACCTATCAAATTAAATCTAATTTTTATGAATAATTTATAGTATAAAGATTCAAGAAAAACAATAAAAATATTGTATGGTTATAGAAAAGTTTTGATGATAAAATATATGGTAAAATTTTAAACGTTTGGCGACACGCAAGACTGAAGGAGGCTATGAAATATAAATTTGGATAGCAGACCCTAAACGCTTTTAAAAAAAAAAAAAAATGATAATAATCAATAAATAATAAAAACATCACGAGTAAATGTGTGACATTGATATATTATTATGGATTTTACGATCGAGAATGGAGGGCATTCTACAAAAACATCGCGTCCGACAAAAGTCAACAGTTTTGAGACAAAGCGCCGAGGTTGTTTACACCGTCGCCAACTAACAAAAATCCTACGATTACTGTAACATCGATCGGAACCGCGTTTATAATATTACCTGAGGTGTTCACGGGAATAAATAGACACAACCCTGTCACACATCACCGTCAGAATGAAATTATTATTATGCACATCGAGCACACGGGAATCGACCGGGCTCAATGGTTTATATTATATTTTATTGTGTTACATCAGAATTCGACGAAACGATTTTAATAAACGAGTCCGACGACGAGTTTTTGAACGGTGAACGAGACACGTCGATGACCATAATAATATTAATAACGACGGTCGATGAGTGACGACGACGACGACGACAACAACAACAACAACAACAACAACAATCGTGTAGTCAACAATAACAACAACAACAAAGATGACAATAGCGTGCGTGTACGACGATTGTGACTCGCGAGGTTACGTACTTACGTCTGTGCGTGCATGTGTATACTGAATGTGTGCGAGAGTGTAATCGCGGTCAAACGACAACGGCGATTGCGGATTGAAGCGCGAACGACGGACGGAACAACGAAATAATAATAATAATAGTAATAGTAATAGTAATAATAATAATAAAGACGACTGCTGTGCGTGACGTTTTGGCCCGACCGAGAATAATAAAAGAATAAAATCGAACACTACCTATAATATTATCCTACATAATGTATCAATGTTATTATTGTTATTATAAAAGAACACACACAACGACAACACTGGCACGAAGTCGGAGCCGCTCGACGACAACGAACGGTAAATGGTGGGAGAGAGGGATAATAATAATAATAATAATAAAAATAATAATAATAACATGTAATAATTACACGTTATCGGGCCGCGGTCATGGTGAGGAATTTGACAACGTTAATTTGTCTGAGGAGCCAACACGGATTAAAAACGAGTTGCGCGACTCAAGCGATTTGATATTTTCACACGCACTCGAAAATTTCGTCGTAGACATTCGGTCGTGGACGATGGAAGCGCTACCAGTGAGTACGGCCCGCGACGTTATCGCGACTAGAATGGTTATCTGCGCACTGTTTCACGAAACCGTCGAAAGCAAAACAATAATTAGTTTAATAGTTTACGACGTTTACGTCTCGTGCGATTAAATTAAATTTTAAACACGCCAAATTATACGGACTATGATTAACGGTTTACGAGTTTTTCTTATTCATACTCTACGACGACGACCTGGCGAATCAAATAACCGACCACTGGACGTCCACTGAGTAATTAATATAATAATTGTGGTGGGTACTGCCGAGTTGCATAAGAAAAAAAAATAATTGACTAAATAGTTTACTGAAATTTAATGGTCCAATTATGGGCCTATCAATCATAGTATTATACATTTCATGATAAATACATCATTCAAAATCTTAGTAATCCATATGTAAATTGACAGTTCAAGCAAAATTAGTGCTCTAGGCAAGATCAAATTTGCTGCCCTTAAAATAATAATGTTATCATTATTTTTAATGCTTTCTTCTTACATAAATGCCACTCTAGCCGATGCCTAGCTCACCTATACCTTGAGTTGACCAACTAGCATTTACATTAATATTACTACCTATATATTATGTAGCCATGTGAGTGGGTATCGACTAGAGTGAAGTTGGGTGACCAATGTTAGATGACTGTTTTTCGAACGATTGGTGGCAATATACTATTATTAATATAAGCCCACCTACTAAGTTTATTGGAAAAAACTATTTGGTTATTTTTTTAAATATAATATATTTGAAGAAACAATGTTTTACACCAATCAACAAAAGCCATATTTCTAAAACGTTTTCAATATCAAAGTTTTTATTTTTAACTTAGGAGGATGTCGTACCTGTATTTGTTGTTCTTGTTTTAGGTGGTTGATATATAGTTTTAAAAAGGTCATAACTGACATATACATTATATCAATATAATTCTACTTATATAATAATCCTAAATTAAATTTCATAGTAGGTCAATTCACTCAAATTTCAAAACAAACAGCACTTAATTGAAACTGGTGAATAAAAATGTGGTATGTCGTACATATTTTAAACGGAGACAACAAATGTAGGTACAACATCCTCTTAAAAAATATAAGTAATAAAGCATAGAAACTATGTCAGCATTCAATTTTCTTACATGCTATCATTTTACAAATGCAGTTTTTATATTTTTAAATTTTATATCCGTTATTGAGGTTATTATTAGTTTCCTATTTAACATTAAATACATAAAAATAATTCTAATCAACTAATATTTCACTTTTATTAATTGCTTATATTATATTTAAATTGTTGCAATACATCATTGACCAATTTAAAGATTAATTTAATTAAATCTTATTTTAAATATGATCAATTATAAACATAATTAAATAATAAATGTCAATGATTTCATTATGATTTAAATTTTTTTAAATGTATCTGTATTATTTGTTATGGTACATAAACAGATTAAGGACTGCATGTCCTTTTTATACTTTACACTAAAGAACAAATTGTCATATGTTGTTATTAATAATTTGTAGTTACATTACTGCAAATTTTAATTTGTCTAATTAGTTTAATTCTGTTAGTTGTTATTTATTATTAAAATTGTAATTCAAAATCTTGATTTTCAAATCAATCAATTAGTCATTGTAAAGTTTAATGATAATTTTTTATCCTAATATTGGATAATATAAATATTTAATTGGTTAGAAATAAATCAAATACCTCCAAAACAAATCTAAATTCAAACTTAAATTATATCTTTTCTGCTTATAATAAAGCAATAAGTACAAAAGTTTTAAATTTTGGTAATTTGCACAACTTTTCTTTCTATTGTTTTATTCAAATAAGTTATGTGTCCTAGAAAATAAAACATTATTCACAATATAGATTATAAACTAGAAATTGGTGTTATCTGTTTTACAGATAAACCTACAGTGAAACCTATCCTGGCCACCTATAAATAGGGAACATTTTTTCTGAAACACCCCTAAATAGCAGACACTTTTATGGCTATTTCATATTGTTTTGATAATTTTTATCGTAAATATAGAATAATCGTGGAATGCCTTAGTAAATATTTATATATCTTTATGATAGTTTTAAGTTTATCTTATCTGTTCATTAAAAACATTTTTAGAGTTTATGTTCTGTGAAGTATCCTATTTGTATTTAGTTGTGTTTATGATTCCATTACATACAAACGTATTCGTAAATGTGCCGTCTTCAACGCAGTTAAATTAGAAAATGCCTTGATACACGAAATTACTATGTATTTACTAAACTTAAATACCTTTGATTTTTAAATGAACTCCAAATTTGTTAAGCAATAAAATATGTATTATTTAAATTTTAAATAAATCTGACCAATAATAAAATATCCATTACATTTAAAATTAAATATTTATGATTTTTATTTAGAACTTTAATGTCTTACAGAAAAATGAAGAACATTGGCGTGCAACGACAGAAAGAGTTTATTCAGGAGTAAAGAGTTTAGTTTATTACTAAGCATTTTACTTGATGCAATATTTTTAGTAAATATTGTTTTATTTTGATAAATTATTCAAATAGCCAAAATTTTCCTATCTTTATATTTTTAATAGGTTCATGCTACAGTTCAATGCAGTTTTATTCAAGGACCCAAGTTAAATATTGATACAGATATAGTCATGTTGGTTCTCAGAAGTATTGAGTATGAACAGTGAATGTGCTTCAAATCAGTGGCGTAACTAGCAGCAAATGTTTGGGTTAGCGAACACTTTTATATGCTTCACCTTCTCTAATGAGCATAATGTGTATGTACCACTTATATGCATAACTTCCTCCTAAATTATTTTAATATAATCATTATACTTACAGTTTTATAAGACGAAAATTCACAAATAACATAATAAAAACTCCATAAAAATGTTTGTGGTCAACACCGCTACCCCATAGTTATACCACTGCTTCAAATTCAGTAAAGGTCTATAATTCCTATTAAATTTCTATTTTTATTACATCTACTGTGAGTGATAAACTTATAATATAAATATATAATGTTGTAAGTTCAGTAGTAACTAATACTGAAATACTTAAATGTTATCGTATATAATGATAACAAAGTTGTATTAATTTAAAATTAATATTTTTAAGTATTAGATTGATGTATAAACTATAAATAAATATTTTATAATGTTTAATATGATTGGCTATAACTGATATAAAAATAACTAAAAAAAATGATATTAATTATATTTTATAAATAAATTGTTTCTAATTAATTCACAATTTTTTTTATGTTACAAATTCAGTATGCCACGAAAAAGAAAAATATTTTACAAATATGGAATGTATATAAACGCTGAGATAGATATTTATTATTTAGACCAGGTTTGGGACATTTATCCATTTACACATGACTGACCACATGATAAAGTTGATATTTAAATTCAAATAAATATAATATAATATTGATCTTTGATAAATTTATTATGTTAAAAAAATATAATATATTATTAATACTGAATAGAAATAAATATAAGCCACACTTCATGAATTATTTTAAAAATGCTCTAAGAATTTTTTTTCAGCTCTTCTACACATTTATAATAATAATAAATATGTTCTTTGTAAAACCAATGCATTATTTTATTTTGAATCTGCATTTCAAAAGTAAACAACTGCATATAAAATGAAAATAAATTATTGCTTTACGATTTGTCCTTTATCAATTTATTATTAAATGTATGTAAATATAATATTATTTAAATAGTAGATACTTAGCTTGTAAAAATTAAAAATGTTAATGCAACAACTTTTAAAATTATGTTTTAAGCACAGTAGATTATAATCTACTGTGGTTTTAAGTGTTAATTACTTATCCATTATGAAATATTTAAAAATAGTTGTATTTTCAGATGCCTTCTTGAAAATGGACAAGGATAAAATGATGAACTGGCTACACTTATTTTCGACATCAATTAAGAATCTAGTTTTGGTTAAATATAGTTAAGAATTCAGTTTATTTTGTTTTCATAATTTTTTATTATGTTTATAATTTATATTATAATTCCTGATTTGTATAGTTTAATGAACCAAACCTAATTGGTTGTTAGGTATTTTTTTACAAATAAAAATTGCTTAATAATGTGTTTTTAAAAATAACTATCATGTTATATATGTATAAGATTTAGTTGTTATAGTCCATGCAACGAAAACTGGCTGATGAGCGACGTGACTCGATAAAATTAATTTATTAACTATTGAAAAACCTAAACCAATATTTTAAATATTATTCATTTAGAATTTGGAATTTATTATCTATATTTAATAAATAAATTAGTATTTTTCATTACTAATTTTTACCTAATATGGTTTTTATATACAATTTATGGACATGTAACATTAATTTAAAAGTGTATATACTATTGTAAAGTATTAATCAATATATTGGACAATGAACTTATAAATTATTTGATCATTTACTAAGGCAAATTTTGTAATTTAATATTGTATGTTTTAAAATTTATAAAAAAAGTAGGTATTGTATAATTATAGAAAATAAGGACTTCTTAAATTATCAAGCAGACAATATTCTGTCTTTGAAAAATGTAGTAATATAAAATTAGCAATACAATAAATTATCTATAAATATCAATCAAAACAAGTTCATTACTAATGAAAAAACATTAAATATCATATAATTAACATTTTTTAAGCTTTAATGTCGTAGTTAAATAAACAAATATCTAGGCAGTTAGTAAATTTGTAATAAACCTATAAAAAAATATTTAATTTTAAATAAGATATAATCAAATCTGGAGGTTATACTAAATTTTTTCTCGCCAAAATTTAATTATCATAAATATAAAGTATAAATTGTTAAAATATTAATACATAAATTATCAGTAAAACGAAATTTTGTATAATTTGAAAAATTTGTATTAAAATCAATTTAGTATTTGAATTCAAATTAGACCTCAAAATCATGATTTGCTTAGTCTTTATAAACAATATATTGGTTTCCCTTCATAAATTAAGCATTAAGTATACTTAAAAGAATTACTTGCTTATTATTTTATAATAAATTTCATATGTATATTATGATTTATGGCAATTATTTAACATTGTAAAACTATGAAACTTAAAAAAAAAGAATATTACATAGCACATTATTATAATAGTTAGATAAAATAAATAAGACAATACTGAGGTAATTTTTATTATTCCACAATTCATAAGTAACAGAGCCAATGCCAATGTTAAATTATATTTAATTATGCATTATTATTCTGATTTTATAAAAAATTATTAGAAGGTTGAACTATAAATTAAAGAATAGGGATGAGTTTAAAGAAGAAACATTATTCATATTAAAATTTGATGTAGTACATTTTAAATATTTTGATAGGTACCTTTTTTTATAGTTTATTTATGTATAGTATATTAACTACCTGACTTAATCTCATTACATCATTAGTAGTTATTTATTTAAATAGTATTTTTTTTTTTACTGTTATATCAAAATAGTATCAGAATAGTCTATGAACATTTTTTTAATGAGACATGATAATTAGCTATTGTAATAAATTTGTAACTGCATTTTTATTTCTTTTATTTTTTATTTATTCATATAGTTGATATATTTTGGTTTAGAGTTAATTTTATATTATGCTATTTAAAAAACTACTGTAGTCATGTTTCATATAAGGATATTAATATCTATATTATTTTTGATTTCTTCTTAAATATGATCCTGTACATGTGTTTAGTAAAGAGTTTAATTCAACAAAAATAATATAATATATTTATTAATATTTATTAATTATTATTAATTAATTTGAGAGACCAACACACATATGTATATATATTGTACTTAATGTATACTGTGAACAAAATTTGAAACATAAGGAAATATCAATAAAATGCGTTAGGAACTTAATGACTTGTATCTATACATTTTTGAATTAAACACAATTATAATATGAAATTTTAAAAACAAATACAATAGATATTTCAAATCATACAAGAGTAAACATAACTTTTATTTGTATATTTAGCAGAGTATTATAATAACAATTTTAAGATTATAGGTTTTTTCTTCAAACAATAAGCAAAATAAGTACCATTTAACTATTTGTATAAAATTGTACTATAAATTTTTTTGACTAATGAATATTAATAAACATGAGTTTAATAAATATTTAGCTTTTTCCAGTTATATTTTAAGTTTACATGTCTTATAAATACTGATTTTTAATATCAGAATTTTAATGTACTAATTTTTGGTAAATTACTTTATAAATATACATTTTTATAAGGTAGCTTATAAACATAAAAAATACTTTCCAATAAGCTGTCATAATTATAATAGAATAAAAAAAAAAAAAAAATGATTGTTACTTGTTACTAGCTTACAATAAGACTTTGGTTCAAGAGTAAAATACAATAATAAATTCATTAGTGTTGTAAAGTGTCTAGGTATAACCTATGTATATTTTAATTTATCTAAGAATATGACTGTAATAACTACTAATCAGTGGTAAAATAATAATTACCTAGGTACCTATTATTGTATCTTAAAATAATTGCTTAAATTGAAACCATATTATTATTTTTTGATAATTTTAATATTACCTAAACTAAATTAAACATGCATAGTATGCTTAACCATCCTGGTAAATGTGTAATTAATTGTAATGAATGCTACATAATGTTTGAGAAATAAATACTGAGTACTTCTTTATGTACCTAGCTACCAAAATTTAATCATACGTTTCTGGAAATTTATCACATATATAATCTATATATTTCATTTTTAACTGAGTAATTTTTAAGGAAATATATAATTTATAAGTAATAGCTATTTTCATATATATTTGTATTATGAAATAATATAAGTATAATGTGGAATTTCTTAGTTGCTTAGGTATACCTTAGTACCAAAATATTAAAAAATAAATCACCTAATTGGCTAATATTTTATATTATGACATTATTCACATTATTGACACATTCATACATACCTAATTCTAACAGTGATCAACACTTAATAATTATGAATAATTACCAATTATTATAATTTATATTTTATAGGTAGGATAAAAGAATGCAACTGTTTAAATTTTGTTATGAATTTAAAGTATTTGACCATTTTAAATTCTTTAAATATTAACAAATAAATAAAATAAGACTTAATATAGTAATAATATACCTTCTTATATATAATTGTACTCAGTAAAATGTATAAAACTCCCCAATTCCATATCTTTCAAAGTCAAATTTTAATTCAACTAAAAACAAATTTAATTCTATTTTTAATCTTGTAACTTACCTACTCCATGTAAAAATTTGTTAATACTTAGTTATAAAAGTCAACAAACAAACATAGACAATGAAAATTAAAAATCATGATTCCCCTCAGCAAATGAGCAAAAGAAATCTATGATATTGTCTTTACACCGCAATAAATTATTGTGGTACTTCTATTTATAACAGATTACAGTAATAGTTATTGTGTTTCTCAACCTTTTTACCGTCGCGACTCCCTTTTCAATTTCAATTTTTTAAAGACCCATTTTTACATTTTTTTTTATATAGGTACTGTACTCGCTTAAATAGAAGAAATACTATAAATAATAAATATAATACAAATATAAATAAATAATAAATACAAATAATTCATACATTATTACAATTATTTTTTATAAAAAGAAACGATTATTTGTTGTACCACAATATGTATGCATACTAAATATTTTATTTTAATTTGGATTAAAAAACAGTGATTCATAAATATAATAATAAAATTAAGGTTTTTAATGGCTTGATTTTTGTTGTTGGTTTAAAATTATTTCGTCAATTCTTGGCTTTATAGAGTTTGTTAAAGGAGCACACAACACAAAAATTTAGTTTTTTCATTTGAAAGAATGTTCAATTATAAGGATAATGTTATAAGTTTTACGTATCTACTCACATTATTCAATAAGTTATGAGCAATTGAAAAAAGACGCATGACGTCATTGGGCCTTACTCTTCGTAATCGCTTATCTTATACGTGTAAAAGTTCCTCGCTTCTCACAACGATTTACCCACCTAAACATTTTATTTTTGAAATTTAATTTACGTATAAATGTGTGGTTTTGTGTGTTTAAGAGGACGCAAGAATCAGAATTTTTATATGACGTTTTTTAAATATTTAAAATCTTAAAAGAGAAATTTTGGAATTTTTATTTCGTATTTAAATCGCCATGGAGCGCCATTTAGCAAAAATATCACTTTTAAGATTTTAAATATTTAAAAAACTAAACGCCATATAGAAATTCTGATTCTTGCGTCGTCTTAAACACACAAAACCACACATTTATACGTAAATTAACTTTCAAAAATAAAATGTTTAGGTGGGTAAATCGTTGTGAGAAGTGAGAAACTTTTACACGTATAAGATAGGCGATTACGAAGAATAGGGTCCAATGACGTCACGCAGCTATTTTACATTTTATAATATCTCTTAAAGTAATAATTTTTTTTGCATCAGATTTTCACTAAATCATTTCATATAGCCATATCTACAATAATTTAACATTTAAAACTAATTTAAATATTTTTTTTTTTTGTGTTGTGTGCTCCTTTAAGCTAATTCTCAAGGCTGCTGAAATTTCCAGTCGGTTTCTAGTTTTATTTTTTACTGCAGTCAATATAGAAAGAACATATTCACACAAATGAGTAGTTGAAAATGGAATGAGTACTTTTAATGCTTCTTCGACGAAACTGGGATATTCATTTTGAACGGATATCTAAAATTTTTCTATATTTTTGTAACTTTTAAAATGCTCGTGTAAGCCCGGCCACATCTGAACTTAACTCAATCAATTTCTCTTCATTTATTAATGATAAAATATTTTGATCTGATTGTACGAACGGGTTTATTACCCAATTATAATTTTTAAGGATGTCTTTTGTGGGGTCGAAATATTTGAAAAAATTTTCTTTCAATTTGCATAATTGTTCTTTAATTATAATACACATTTCATTATACTACAAATAACACATTGAGGAACATCAGTACCGTAAGCTGCGGTGATTACGAGCGCGTGATACTTGCTCGGAGATGACTTTTTTGCACACCCGTCATCGCTATCTGGAGGTCCGTGTCTTAAAATGACAACGGATTATTGTATTGTCATCCAAGACCAAGGTCTATACCAATTTTCAGAATTTTTCATCGTCAAAAAGTGCCTCAAATCGAGCACGCAAGATTTGATTACAGACAAACAGACGTGAAAGCGACCTTAAGAAAAGTGTGTAAAAATGCAGGTTCATTTATTGCTATTATATTTTTTAATTATTTAGGCATTTAATTTAATTTATTATTATAGATTAGAAACCAATTTGCAATGAATTTGCAAAATATTGACATAGTTTTGGAATCGATCGGACCAAGTCGGGGAGCTGCGTGAAGTTGGCCCCCCATAATGGTTTTTTGCTTATAATTTTTTTATGAGTAATTTGCAAATTCTAAAAAACAATTTGCAATTAATTTGCAAAATATTTACATAGGTTTGGAATCGATTGGACAAAGTCGGGGGGCCAACTTCACACACATAAAATGGATAAAACGCTTTCGCATGAAATCGCTTTTTATGATTTTTAAGTATCAATTATACTATCGATTTTATATTTTATTATTACCTATTTGATTTTGTGTTCAAATTTCAAAATAAAAAATTTTTTATTGTTATTATTAAATTTAAAAACGTTTAAATTGTTTTGAGATGATATTTAGACAAATCGTTATGCACTCATTCCCTAAAAAATATTATTTTCTATCGATTTTAATGGGTTATTTTACTCTAAAACTATTTAAAAAAAATATTCTTTGTAAATGCGTTTTCTCTCTCTGACCTTCTCGCAACTGACGGTGTATACGATTTCGCGCGGTTTACTTTTTTTGATATAAGTAGTAGGTACGCTTGCGCATAGTGCCAGAGTAACAAAGCACATAATTTAGACTTTTTAAAGATGTTCAATTGTACGTAAAATTAGATGCAACTTTGTCAAATTGTTTATAAAAAATTGCAGTCATTAAATATTTTTAATATTTAAATATAAATACAAATACATCCATTCAGAAAGTATTTAAATACATAAATGTTATTAAAAAAAAATAAAAAAAATATTGTACCACTAATGGTACATTTACTCTCAGTTTACCCCATAAAATTCAATAATTATTATCATAAAAAAGTAAAAAATTCAAAAAAATTGTATATATTAATGTCAAATTAAATTTTAAAGTACCTACTGATTCCTAGCTATTTCCAACTAACCCTAAATACTTTAATAAGTTTTTGAGGTTTTTATTTTTTACAAACCTACTCTTCGTGTTGCTTAAACGCTTAAAGATAAATTCAATTTAGGATTATAAACGACCAGGTTCAATATACGTCTCCAAAATATAATCAAAAAATATTTTATCAACCGTATATTTACCGTGCACCTATTATATATTTGGCAACTAAGTAAAATAATAAAGCGCCCGCAATCGTACTCTTAAAAGGTACCGCCGATAATGAACTCGAGCAACATCACAAATTTATGTTCAGCAGAACTTACTTTGTATTGTTACTTTTAATATTAGAAAACGAGGTTGAAATGGTTAAAATATATTTTAAATCTAAAATAATAAAATTATTAAGTATACCAAAGGTTAAGTATTATTGTGGTGGGAATGATAGAGAACGATCGATATGTCATGTGTAGGTAGTTGAATTAGGAGCAGGAAAAACGAAATTTCCGTAAAAATATTTTCGTCAATATTAACCAAAAAAAAAAAAAAATTAATATTAAATAATGTGGATGATAATACTATATATATACTATACTATTACTATACTATATAATACGTATACGTAAGCACTATACTTCAACTGATAAGTTACTAATTATTATAATAAAATGGTAATAATTATAGATTTATTGTAAATGACTAATTCAACTAAATCATTAAAATAAGATTCAAAATATTTAAATAATTAACAATTCAGGTGTGTATATTTTATAAATATTTTTAAAACTATCATTATTTTTGATGTTCCTCTATCGCCTTTTCGAATTGTTCGATTGTTGTTAGGAAGTCGTCGTCGGTCCGGCTGGCCACAACGATTGTGTCTCTGATTGACAAGGGATGCGGTTTCCAGTGGCGATTACTGCTTTCGTCGTTTGCCGTAGCCACAACCTTCTCGTCGGCATTTGGCTGCTTACATTGGTTAGACTGTTTCTTGAACTCTTTTTCAACAGCCATACGCTTTTCTGTGAGTTGAGCCAAAGTGCTATTGTAATAACATAGTGAATCCTGTAAATGGAAATTATATTATAATTAACTAGCACTATTACCTGATTTGGCTCAAGAAAAAAACGAATTAATATAAAATACGGCACTATATTGTTGTATCTCGGTTTTAGTGTTCTTGGGTGTTTCTTAGGTCAAGGGTAAATAGGTGGGGTGGTATATCTATATATCTCGCTTAGTGAATTAATTCAATCAGACGTGTACACAAGAAGGGTTTTTGGAGTTAATCTCCCGAAATTTCAGAGTAAAATTTTAATAGAGTAAAATTGGGGAAATGTAAAACAACTTGATCTCCTCTCTCAACTAAAGAAAAATTGTTTATGTACGTGCTTGAATTCAACCGAGATGGGAAATCTGCTTAGGTGTAGTATGTGATTAGATTAAGCACTTGGTATATTTTCGAATGTGGTTAAAACTACTCTCTATGTTTTACTGATATCTCTAAAAATAATTTCTGACATTTTCGTCAAAATAGGTCAAGTAGTTTTTAACGGGGTTTATAAATTGAGTCCCAAATGACCCTAACTCGGTAAATTGAGTCCCGGGGAAAAATAAGTAGTAGGTAAGTTGAGTCCGGAAAAATAAGGCAATAGGTAATTTGAGTCCTAGGGGAAAACGATTTATATGCATTTAAAATTTAAAAATGTGCCCTATAAAATTTTTATTTGTGATTTGTGGACAATTCATTGACAGCATGTATATGATTTTGAAAATAGCAACATGCATTTCTCGATTATTCAGAAAAGTATTAAGAATTTTTCACTTTTGACCCCCCAAAGTACCAACTAGATTCACTTTCTGATCGAACTTTTTATATAGTTTAATAATTTATAAATATAAATGATTGGCATATAATCCAAGACAAAAAAAATTCAATCGACAATAAAGATCGCACGTTATCTATTGTGACTGTAATAAAGCATAACGATAAAATCAATAAAGAAGTTCATTGATAGTGATAAAAGAATTTTAAAATTAGTGTCTAATTATGATAAAAATAGAATTTTATTATTTTTAGAGGCATTGCAAACAATGTTTCATTGGGTAACTATTTTTAATGTAATATTTTAGATTCTGAACGAAGTGATGAATGTATTGATTTTACAATGATGTGTGTGTGTTTTTTTTTGTGTCTGTGTACAGCCAGACTAGTCGAAATAATGCTTCGATTTCAAACTTTGGGGGTGGTTTCCGATGTAAAATTGAAGATCCTTGGTGCATTATAGAGGTCAAAAGTAAACATTTTCCAACAGTTTTCAAAAAAATCGAGAAAAACAAAAAAAAAATGACAGAAAAACGGGAATTTTTACGCAAAATCAGTTTTCGACCAAATCGATTTTTTTATATGGTTGTAATTCAAAAAATAATCACTTTAAATACTTGAAATTTTCACCAAATGTTTATGTTAGTGTTCTCTATATACAGTTTAATTTTCAAAAATTTTTGACTTTTTTTGAGTTATTTATAGACCACTGAAATTTACACTTTTTTGAGTATTTTTTTTTGAAGTGTCGGTAAAAAAATTTTGGGCGACCAAAAAAACTTGAAAATTTAATACAAGGTTCCTTATGAGTTTTTTTTATTGTAGCTAAAAAAAATTAAAAATCGTAAGTCACAATTTTTTTTAATAAGCTTTTATAGTTCAAAATTTTACGAAATCTGTCGAAAACGCTAAAATTTGCAAGTAATTTTGAAGTTGAAAAATCATGAAATTTTTTGCGTTTATAACTAAGGATTAAAAATACAACACTAAGTTATCCATAAGTTTTCCTTCAAGTAGCTATAGAGAAAACTCGAAGTATCATTATAGAAAAAATTTTAAGTGCGTTTGAATTTTAAATTTTTACGAAATAGCGTAACGATAACGATTTATCCTGAAACGATTTTAAATATTTGTTATTATTCAAAAAGTATAAGTCCTAGATACTTGAAAATTTTACCAGTTATTAGGATTGGTATTTTCTTTACATGATTAAATTTTCAAAATATTTTGACTTTTTTTGAGATATTTATAGACGACTGAAATTTTCAATTTGTCTGAAAAATTTTTTTTGAAGTGTCGATAAAATTTTTTTGGCCCTATCAAAATACTTGAAAATTTAATACAAAGTTCCTCATAAGTTATTCTTAAAGTGATTAAAAAATTATAAGAATACATAGGCACAATTTTTTTTATTAGCATTTGAAGTTCAAATATTGACTTAATACGTAAAAATTACGGCAATGTTCAAATTATCTTAGATAGAAATTCATAACAATTTTTCTTTTTTGATCTAAGATTTGAAAATTTAATACAAGGCTCCTATCATATTTTTACAATAGCAGTTGAATAATAAAAGAAATGCGTAGTCACAAATTTTTTTTATAAGCATTTAAAATTCAAATTTTGACTATAAATACGTAAAAATTACGGCAATGTTCAAATTATCTTAGATAGAAATTCATAAAAGTTTTTCTTTTTAATTCTAAGATTTGAGAATTTAATACAAGGTTCCTTATGAGTTGTTCTTATTGTAGCTAAAAAAAAATTAAAAATCGTAATTCACAATTTTTTTTAATAAGCATTTATATTTCAAAATTTTACGAAATCTGTCGAAAACGCGAAAATTTGAAAGTAATTTTGAAGTTGAAAAATCACTAAATTTTTTGCGTTTATGACTAAGGATTAAAAATGCAACACTAAGTTTTGCATAAGTTTTCCTTCAAGTAGCTATAGAGAAAACTCGAAGCATCATTATAGGAAAAATTTTAAGTGCGTTTGAATTTTAAATTTTTACGAAATAGCGTAACGATAGCGATTTATCCTGAATCGAGTCAAACGAATTTAAATATTAATTCAATTAAAGTTCCTCATAAGTTATTCTTATAGTAATTAAAAAATTATAAGAATACATAGGCATAATTTTTTTTTAATAGCATTTGAATTTCAAATATTGACAAAAATTCGTCAAAACCATGAATATTTGCAAATTATTTTGTAGTTCAAAATTCATAAAATTGTTTGTATTAATATCTAAGCTTAAAAAAAAATTCAACACTTGTCTTAGTTTTACATAAGTTTTGCTTCAAATAGTTATAGAGAAAATATGAAGCGTCATTATAGGAAAAATATTTTTAGCGTTTGAGTTTTAAATTTTTATGAAATTATCGTTATCGTTGTTAGTTTACTCGTTTATCCTCAAACGAGCCAAACGAATTTAAATATTAATTGTTATACTTCAAAAAGTATAAGTTGTAGATACTTGAAAATTTCACCAGATATTTAGATCGGAAATTGAAAATTTGAACAATGATTGTACCACAGATATGCGCATAAGAATGTTGCTGACATACCTATTTATTTTGACATGGAATTAATCATTCCTTATGCAAAATGCGTCCTAATTGAAAAATAAAATATTTGTTTAAAATAGAATATATGACAATATTTAAATATAATATATCCTAGACTGACAAATCATCTTCATTCAGAATCGTTTTTCGTATACAATGATATACCTATCATTGCATTCAAATTTAATCCCATCCATTACAGTAACCTACTGTACAGCAGAGCGACATCCACGACTTACCCGCTTTTTTTTTTAATTAATTATTTATTTTAACAAACTGTTTAAATTTTACTATATATTTATATTTTGACTGCATTACCTTGTAATAATGTTTTAAAACTATTTATTTTGTATTTATACTTTGACTATATCTATTAGGTTAGTTGGCGCCAAAACGGCTAAATCCAAAAACGATTTATATGCATCTAAAATTTAAAAATGTGCGCTATAAAATTTTTATTTGTGATTTGTGGACAATTCATTGACAGCATGTATATGATTTTGAAAATAGCAACATGCATTTCACCCCCAATGAAATTAAACAAACTATACAAAAATACTCATTAAAAAAGTCACCAGGGTCTGATTACGGACGATGTAGCCAGACGCCTTCCAAAAAAAGCCATAGTGCTAATAACATATATATTTAACGCTATTCTCAGACTAGTTCTTTTTCCTAAGCCTGACGAACCACTTGATATTCCAACCTCATTCAGACCAATAAGTCTCTTGCCATTTCTCTCAAAAACTTTGGAAAGACTTATTTTAAAACGCTTAATACCGCATATTACACTAACAATATACTTCCAAATACTCAGTTCGGGTTCTACAACTCCCATAGCACAATACATCAAGTGCATCGAGTTGTTGATGTTATTTCTACATCCCTGGGAAAAATCTATATTGCTCTCGTATTTTTCTAGATGTAGCACAAGCGTTCGACCGAGTATGGCATGTAGGTTTGCAATTTAAACTTAAAAATGTCTTCCCTCTTCATTACACTTATTAATTAAATCTTATCTGACTGATACACACTTTCAAGTCCAATACAACTCATCGATTTCAGGAATCGCACCAATTAAAGCGGGTGTACTACAAGGTGGTATACTTTCCCCTTTTCTCTTCAACGTCTACGTAGCTGACCAACCCACCACGCAACAAACTATTGTAGCCGATTATGCCGAAGACAAAGTAATTTTATCCATCAATAAGAATCCTCTAACTCCTCATCAAACTTACAAGTACAGGAAATCCTAACCGTAGATTAAATAGGAAATGATGCCGTGACCTTTTACAAAACTTAAACGACTAACGTCGCTATGTAGTTATAAAAGAAAAAAAAAACTAATTAATTAATCAATAGCCTAGATTCACTAATGGGTGGCTGCTTAATCACACCTTTCATGTCTTATTTTTTTTCTTGTTTTGTTTTGTTTTGTCTATACTCTCATCAAATAAGCTTATTGTGCTAATATTGTACAGATTGTTTATATCTAATAAAAAAATAATATATATTACCTACCTATATTCTGTTAGGCTGAATGGATTTGTTTAGGTTGTAATAAGGTGTTATGATGACTAAAAGCAAGCATTAATTTCATTACTTTTAGTTCCTTTCGACACAACTGTTACCCCTCATCGACAACAACAACAATATTATTTACACATTTTTTCTATTATTTTCAAATTGTATGTTACTGGACAGATACCACCATTTTATCCTTATTTAATTTCTCAATATTTCGTGGATAGATTTTGGGTCCATAAAACTGTGCTTTAAATCTGCTGCGTAGAATACTCTATCATTAAAAAAAACCGCATGACTATCGAATAGTTTCAAAGAATATGCAGGAAAAAGATTTCCATATTCACATTTATAAAAAAAAAGTAAAAGTTCATTTTATTTAGTGACTAATGGTATCCCTATGAATAAACAAATAAATATTTGAATTTTGAGAGTTAAAACGAAATTTCTGTGTGGCTATTCTATAACGAATATATATAATATATATATTTATATGCAGATTTGAACAAAAAGCGACATCTCGACACTTGCGCGTCAAGTATAAATGGATATACCTATGTGCAAAATATAGTGTCAATTGGTTCAGATGGCACCTAGGTTGTTTCCGAGATCATCGAATATCTCCAAACAAACATCTATTTCAGATAAGTTGATACGCACAGCATTTTACTTCGTGTACTGGATGGTTTTATGTAATCACACCTATCCATATTATGCATTGGTGATGGCGGTTGTAGCTTGTAACCGATATCGCCGATCGGTATGAAAGAATATAATATCATATTGAAAATAGAACATGACTAACATCTAAATAAATTTTTAAAGGTGCGAGTGATTCAATGCGTGTTATTATAAAATACGTAGGTAAGGTACATATTCGAATTATATGCATATTAACAATAATTTGCACTGACTTCGAATTGATTCATCGTCTTTTCCAATGAATCGCAATAATCGTTGACGAGCCGGATCAATGATATTACATTCGGATGATGTAAGTCCAATTCGTCGCACATGCGTTCCATAAGCACTCGAGCCCACCGGTCATCCTCGTTGTCGTCAATCGCGTTGCCTTCGTCGTCCGTTTTGACATCCTCAGCATTCAGGACGTATACGCCCCTCTGCATCATGGCGTAAATTGTGTCTTTGGAGACGGTCACTGTTTTCAGATTTTTCGCCGCTTCTTCTTCATCCTTAAACAACTGCAGTCTCGACCATCGCGAACTGAGTGCACTAGGCCTCAGCTTCGCGGAAATTCCGCCAATGCTTTCACGTCCCGCGGGATCCGCGTTCAGTAGGACTAGCGCTAAAGTTCCGGACAACGCCATGATTACCCATAATATTTCCAGCAGCATATTAACAAGACGATATACGACGACACAAATACATATTTAGTTCTTCTATTTTGATTTCGGTTAGTAAAAATCGAATACTTTCGTCGTTTAAGCACTAGCGCGTGGCATAGCAACCCACTCAGTTATAAAATCATTAAAATCGCAACGTAGATACCTATATGAAATCCTTATTGCTAAGGTCTTCTCTTTATGGTGAACTTCGAAATGTGGTATAGGCTCAGAAAAACTTATTGATAATTTTGGTTTTGTTTTAATTATTGTTATATAGGCATATGAAAACATTTACTGGTGTGACACCAGTGGTGTCTGATTCCAATATTACTTTGAAATATAATTATTTGAATATAATTAAGGATTTAGTTTTTCTTAAACTTCGTTAAAACTGTTTATATCAAACATAGCGTGTTGTACTATAATGTATATATTATTACGCTTATTTTCAGTTTATTAAGGATACCTTTTAAAGATTAAGGATAAATTTGTTGATATTTTATTTTTAATCATACTTATTATACCCTATTATAAAATCTATGCATACAACTAATATTTAAGGTATTTTCAAGTCGAAAAATTAATTGTTATTTAAGAGGGGGGCTCTGATTTAGCTTTGTACCAGTGCCAAAAATATAATGTGGGGAAGGCTGATTAGTGATTAGTACCTATATTATATAAGCTAGGTATTGTGATGTTTCAGTCTATAAAGAAACTTACTTTGCTATTCACTGGCTAAAGGAAACACTTGTACAATGACCTGTGAGCTGAGACATTGTTGTATATGGGTGAGTGTGTATGTAGGCAAGTATGTATGTGTGTACATATATATATTATGTATACATGTATGTACGTAGTGTGTATGGAGGCTTGCATATAAACGCTCAGTTGTGTTGACTCAGGGGAAAATGAGTGTGTGACCATTTTGGTTCTCACGATGGCCTACGTGACCATTTTCGGCTGGGTCAGCACATACCAAAGTCCCCGGACAGACCGTTGCGACGGGCCCGGGCGGTGCCCGGGAGTCGGTCGAGTGAGGTCTGATGAGAAGAGTGAACGACGCCAGCGTTACTCTGCAAAGCATCTTTTAAGTTTTATTACAGAGCGTCACGTATATTTTAATCAGAGCCTCTCATAGTATTAATTTATCAGTGTTAATATTTTATTCATTTATATTCTATACCGTGTTTAATTCAATAAATCGATAAGTATACATCTATTCAATCCTCGTGTTTCTACATTGTACACCAATACCCAAACTTTGAACGTCATTCGACGGTGGACTACACTTCATTGGTGGCAGCGGTGGGATATCTAAAAGGGAAAAATTGTCGTAATTTATTTTGCGATAGTACAATTTTGGAGATCTCTAAAGAACCTACGTAAGCTACCGCCGTCTGAATTCAATCGGTTTTGGTGTCAGAAAATCTACAGAAAATCGTCAGAAAATCTTCAGAAAATCGTCAGAAAATCTACAGAAAATCGACAGAAAATCTTCAGAAAATCGACAGAAAATCTACAGAAAATCGACAGAAAATCTACAGAAAATCGTCAGAAAATCTACAGAAAATCTACAGAAAATCGTCAGAAAATCTTCAGAAAATCGTCAGAAAATCTACAGAAAATCGACAGAAAATCTTCAGAAAATCGACAGAAAATCTACAGAAAATCGACAGAAAATCTACAGAAAATCGTCAGAAAATCTACAGAAAATCTACAGAAAATCGTCAGAAAACCTACAGAAAATCGTTCAGTAATCAGAGACACGAGTGACATAAGGTATACAATATACATATAATATAAGTAATATAGTGTATTAGTGTTTATCGATAACATACGCGCTACTGCCAGTAGGGTCGTAGCTACTTGTCGTTACATCTGACCAGCGGAGTATACGATATTAAATATATATATATATATACACTCGGGTATATACATTATACGTATATTCAGTGTCATTATATCACCGGACGATCGCGCCGACATTATCGTCCCGCGCCGTCGTCAAGGCTACCCGTTCGCAGAGTTCGTAAGATTTTTCTCTTTTTTTTTAAAAAAAAAAAAAATAGTGGTAACTCGTACCATACGCGCCGTCATTACATTCGTTGTCGCGTGCCGTATATAATATTTAAATCTTAATACGCGGCGTCGCTAATACATAGTAGCTGCGAAACAGCGCACCGTACGCACGGGCGAAAAGAGTTCGGTCGGCTTCGTCGTTGTCGTCGTCGTCGCCGCCGCAGCCGCAGCCGCCGCCGCCGCCGGGACAACCCGTTACTACGTTACGATACTAGACAGCGCTCCGAGCACATCTACGGGAGAGTTCGGTCGTCGTCGTCGTCGTCGTCGTCGTCGTCGCCGCCGTCGTCGTCGTCGCCGCCGCCGTGTTACACAGTGTCACCGTCAGGGAGGAGTCTTCGTTTCGGTACGCACCGTCGCAGCACGAGAAGGGGCAAGGTCAACGTCGCCAGCAGTGGGTCAACGACACCAAGCAGTAGGTCAGTGGAACAATTCAATTATACAGCGCACAATCTTATCACGCGGTAGATAACAACAATCAAGTGTCAACACAATCATGATGCAACAGTATTTACTATACGTCGTTTCGTAAGTTTTATTTGTAATTACTTGGGGCAGTTAAATTATTTGGTACTTATTTCTTTAGTATAATAATTATTGTTATTATTATTATTTTTTTTTTCCTTATCTAGTATTGCTCGTATTGTTTTGCTAATTTAATTAAAAAAAAAAAAAGAAATATAATAATAATTGGCTTCAGTATATTTAATTTATCTAATAATCAGGCCTTTTTGCTAGTGCATGTCGAACTCAGGGTCAAATGATGGCATTGATTTAAATTTAATAGATTTGGATAGCTCTAGTAGTGAGCCGTCTAGTGGTGAATTTTATGAACCAAGTAGTGGGGTCTTACAAAGGGCAAGGGATACAATAGACCGAACGGACGAACTGCTAGGGTCAACTAGGTATTTATTAAGGAGTCGAAAGACCAAGCCACACACAGAAACTCCAGAGCATCAACAAATTACAGAGCATCCAGAAAATCAACAACAAGCAGCGCATACAGAAAATCAACAAAACTCAGAACTTCCAAAGCATCAGCGAAAAACAGAGCATCCAGAACCTCGACCAAATCGTGAAAAGCAACAATATTCACATAAGACAGAACATCAGAACAACCCAGAGCAACAAATAAGAAAGATGGATGACCAGCACAAATCTGTAACTTCAGATTCTATGACGGAAGCACCCAAGGTTGGAGTAAGTGTCGAAGCAGCAATGCGAGTAGTACCGAACTTTGATGGGGCGAGCCCCGACCAGGCATACCACTTCTTAAGGGCATGCGATTTTGCAGTCAGGATGGTCAATCCAGAACAGATAGAGATGCTAGTACAGGGATTGATAATAAAGCTATCAGGAAGAGCATTGCGATCATTGAGGTACAAGGACATAACGACCTATAAGGAGTTCCGGAAAAATATTGTGGAAATGTCGGAAACGAAGAAGCTGCTTCCACAGTTACACATGAAATTACTAACATGTAGAATGATTCCTGACGAAGGGGTACAGGAGTATTACAACAAAATGGAGCAACTGTTACACGATTTAATCGGCGCAACAATGGAAGGGGGAGGTTATACGAACGAAACGGACATTGACAGGCTGTTACACAATCAAGTGCTCAACGCGTTTATAAGTGGTCTACCCGAGTCTTATCGAATATTATTAAAAGCGCGAAGCCCTAAAAAACTGAGCGACGCACTGATATTCGCTTTAGAGGAGGAAACGGAACAGAACCTGGCAAAGGAAACACAATTATTTAGCCTGCAACTTAATGCCAAAAATCAGCAGCAACATTCGCCCAAACCCAACCCCGGAACGTCTAAACAAAATGAGAACAGAAAGAATGTCAGCGCCAATAAAGGTTGTTTCAAGTGTGGCAGAACTAACCATTTCGCTAAGGATTGCAGAGCCTCACAATGGGACCAAGAAAAGTATAAAGCCAGCCAGCAGAGCGGAAACCAAAATTCAAAAAATGCCGTTAAAACAGTATTAATATGCCGGTATTGTAAGAAAGTAGGACATGAATTGGAAGAGTGCCGGAAAAGGAAATATGTTAACAGCAAAAAGGAGAATCAACAAGAGAAGGCAACAGAGAATCAGGAAGCGGAAAACGGGCACGAGCCGAGCACAATCAGCGCGCGTTCGGTTCAGCAGATTCAAAGCGCTGTCTTAAGCCTGCAACGGCCCTCCACTTCTCAGCCACATTAATAAATAATTCGATCTCGCTCAGGATTGCTCAATGTATAAAGGAAAAAGTAAAGTTGCTGGTGGATACCGGTAGTGAAGTCAACATGATAAAGCTTTCAGAGTTAAAAAAAAATATTCTGGTCGATGAAACCACCATCTACAAGCTAACAGGAATCAATTCACAACCAGTGTTCACCTTAGGTTCAGTCTCCCTAAGTGTCCAACTTGGAACGAATGTCACGACTGCCACGTTCCAGGTCATACATGACAACTTTCCGATATCAGAAGCAGGAATCTTGGGCACCCCATTCCTTCGGGACAAGGAAATGAATATTAACTTCAGAACCTCTACGCTGTCGATAGAACCTATAAATCAGCCGGAACCTCCAGAACCTCCAGAACCTCAGAAGTTTTCACCAACATTAATCATCCAACCACGTTCAGAAACTCTCGTACCTGTTTTGACAGACGAAAAAGAGGGAACAACCCTAATAATACATGCACAGAGCATCGGAGAAGAGGGAATTTTATTGGGAAACATTATCAATTGTGTAAGGGATGGACAAGTTGTGGTTACAATAATAAACCCATCAGAGGACTCCATAAAATTCTCCCCACCCCCGCTACGAGGTGTACAACATGAAGTCTTCAAGGAATCAAGCGTCTATCTCTGTAATCAAATAGAAGAGCAGGAAAGCAAGGCTAACCGAATGACAGAATTAGCAAAATATATCCAGACGGAGCATCTAAATCCTGAAGAACAGGCCAGCCTGTGGCGAATTTGTAAAAAGTATCAGGATCTGTTCCATCTCGAGGGGGAGCCACTATCGTTCACCACAGCAATTCAACATGAGATTAAAATTCCGGAGGGAACAGCTCCAGTAAACATCAGGCCATATAGGCTTCCTTACGCTCATCGGCAGGTGATAGTCGAACAAATGGAAAAGTTGGAAGAGGATAACATTATTCAACCATCAGAATCACCGTGGAATGCACCTCTTGTAGTAGTACCTAAGAAGCCAGATGCGAATGGAAAACCGCAATTCAGAGTCTGCGTAGACTTCCGTCGTCTTAATCAGTTAACTATCGGGGATGCTTTCCCAATCCCAAGAATCGATGAGATTCTGGACCAACTAGGACGTTCCAGATATTACACCACACTAGACCTCGCCAGTGGATATCATCAAGTCGCAATTCGTCCGCAAGATTCTGAGAAAACGGGATTTTCAACGGACAAAGGTCACTTTGAGTTTGTTCGAATGCCCTTCGGACTATGTGGGGCCCCTAGCACTTTTCAGCGTCTAATGAACAACGTGTTGACAGGATTAAATGGCACCAAGGCGTTTGTATACTTGGATGACATAATCATATACGCAGTCGATCTGACTGAACACGAGGAAAGATTGGAAGAAGTATTCCAACGTTTACGAAAATTCAACTTACAACTTCAGCCAAAGCAAAAGTCAGAACATCACCCTAAATTCAGAAAGAATGAGGATCATGCAGGTGGAAACAGATAATCAGATAGCAAAGATTTCACAGCATCAGGAAAAACTCGAAGAAAATCTTCAATATTTACAGGAGCAAACGAAAGTAATAGTACAAAAACTCGACCGTATAGAATTCAAGACAAGGTTACTAGAACAGGCACTTCTTTTCGAAATTCTACTTAACCAATACTCATACCAAACCCAAAATTTAATGTCCATAATCAATTCAGCGATGAATGGAAAAATACATACTAGCGTGTTTTCATCGGAGAGGTTCCTTACAGAATTGAGAGAAATTAAGATGAATCTACCAGCTGGAACAGCATTACCATTAGACATTAAAACAGAATCTCTAACAGAATTCCTCCAAATTTCGGACCTAACAATCTTTCATCAAGAGCAATACTTAGTTTTCTATATAGGAATACCTTTAATATCTGTTGAGGAGTATACAATGTACCACCCTATTTCACTACCCATCCAATATGATAAAAATACCATAGCCCTAATTGCCCCTGAGGTCGACTACCTGGCATTAAGTAATGATAACGAACATTTTATTTCATTAGAGGTTAGTCAATGGGAATCATGTGTCAAGGTGGGGGTACATACACTTTGTAAGGGTGATCAACCGATCCACTACCGAACGGGATCCGACTTGTGTGAGTTGTCACATCTAACTAACTTTCTTAACCCCCTGAAAGACTGTAGATTCAAACTGGTAACATTAGAGACACCTATTTGGCATCGGTTATCAAAGGCAAACTCTTGGCTGTATTATACTAAACCAGACCTATGTACAATTACGTGCACAGATCCTCCGCAGACCTTTAGAGTTGAGATCTCGGGTGTGGGTAGGTTGACCGCCTCGCCGTCTTGCGAAGTTCATACGGACAGCTGTGTACTCGTACCATTTTCTAAGACCAATAGAGATATACAGATAGATATAATTCCAGAAAATCGAAAGTTTAATATAGAATCAATGTTGACAGAAACTCTTTGCTCTGTATTACCGCAGAACCTCACTAATGTAAAAATTTTTAAGGATTTGAACTCCCTAGCCCATAAAGCGATAGAATCGAGTAAACTCGAGCCCAAAACCATAGCACCATTGTTTATATTTAAAGTAG
The DNA here is from genome assembly GCF_037042655.1 of Diuraphis noxia. Lineage (NCBI taxonomy): Eukaryota > Metazoa > Arthropoda > Insecta > Hemiptera > Aphididae > Diuraphis > Diuraphis noxia. Next base: position 56,330,657 of record NW_028301711.1, read on the forward strand.
AATTCCACATAACCATTCTTTATGTAACAATAACCTTTTTATTAATATTTATAGGTACAATAGTTATAAAGTTTAGAAATAAGGTTGTAAAAATGTATAGTCCAGAGGTAGCAGACAATCTTTCAAATAATGACCAAGATAACCTTTAAGTTTATATAAAAAAAAAAATATATATATTTTGTATTGCCTTAAGATAAAAGTTAAGTTAAGTTAATTTAAGCATTACAGACACCATGTGGCGGTATTGTAACTAGGTGTACCCGTAGTTTAAGAGATTTGTAAAAGTAATGAATTAGGTCGCAGGGACTGCTCCAGTTTAACGCTGGGGGTATGTTGTATATGGGTGAGTGTGTATGTAGGCAAGTATGTATGTGTGTACATATATATATTATGTATACATGTATGTACGTAGTGTGTATGGAGGCTTGCATATAAACGCTCAGTTGTGTTGACTCAGGGGAAAATGAGTGTGTGACCATTTTGGTTCTCACGATGGCCTACGTGACCATTTTCGGCTGGGTCAGCACATACCAAAGTCCCCGGACAGACCGTTGCGACGGGCCCGGGCGGTGCCCGGGAGTCGGTCGAGTGAGGTCTGATGAGAAGAGTGAACGACGCCAGCGTTACTCTGCAAAGCATCTTTTAAGTTTTATTACAGAGCGTCACGTATATTTTAATCAGAGCCTCTCATAGTATTAATTTATCAGTGTTAATATTTTATTCATTTATATTCTATACCGTGTTTAATTCAATAAATCGATAAGTATACATCTATTCAATCCTCGTGTTTCTACATTGTACACCAATACCCAAACTTTGAACGTCATTCGACGGTGGACTACACTTCAACATGATGCGCCACTGGGACGTCGATTGAGCTTACAGGTTTTGGTATATAATAAACGGTAAATTACCTAATACATATTTCTATTTTCTACATGCGAATAGGTGAAAAATCAAGTATAAAATAATAAAAATATTATAAGTTTAAAGATAATCATGTAAATTTATAGGTATCAAAGACAATATTTAAAAAAAGTATTATTAATTTTAAGAGAAATATAACATTTTTCGGTACTCGAAATCGTGTAATATAAAATATATCATAAGCATAAAATAATAATTTTTTGTTGGAACATGAAAAATATATATTATAGTAATATTGCAAAATTATTTAGACAGTACGACTGACTTTCCCAAAAGTACTTAAGAGGACGCTACACCCGCATGTAATATCTCCGTCTTACAAGTGCGTAACATTGCAAAAACTGTTTCGAGCGCGAAAGAACCGAGAAAGCTACAGTTATAACTAAGAAACGAAATTTTTACCACATAAAAAGGAGAATTTTGTCTGTGCAATATCGTTTTTATTTTTTCGATATCACTTACACAAAAAAAAATTCTTATTGTTTTATAATACATTAATTTTGTGTTTTTTAAGCATGAATAACTTTTTTTGTAGTTCTGTTATCGAAAAAATAAAAACGATATTGCACAGACAAAATTCTCCTTTTTATGTGGTGAAAATTTCAATTCTTAGTTATAACTGTAGCTTCCTCGGTTCTTTCCCGCGCGAAACAGTTTTTGCAATGTTACGCACTTGTAAGACGGAGACAACACATGGGGGTGTAGCGTCCTCTTAATACTATATTCTAATTCTAAATTTCTAAATACATTTGAAAGTATTCCAAATAAGTACTATAGGTACTCGAAATACTTAATTAGTATAACATTTTAAAATTTTTTTTTTGTATTTTGATTAGTCCTTTATATAATTAAAAACAAAAAAACACAAAACGTATATTTTGTATTATAAATTTGTAATTTATAACATCTTTTAATATCATACCTACTATAATAAAATTATGACCAACAATCAGCATTGGTCCATATGTCCATAGCGATTTAATTAATTAATTTTGTCTTTTAGATTTATTGAATCTGATTTTTTTTTTGTATTTAGATGATTGAAGAGTTACATGTAAATAAATGACTTGTCAAATAAGTTTATTTTAATTAGGCATATTATTGTAGTAACGGGATGCAATCCGTAAATCACCCATATGTAAATTTTTTTCGCTTTCGATTTATTGGTATCTACAGGGTGTCCCAAAGAGATCTGACATTCTGACAAATGAAATAAATTTTGTTCTAATCAATATTTTTTAAAAATTTCTTTTAAATATAATCATAGACACTTGCGCTACATTTTTAGAATACATTTTTTATTTTTTATTTTTTAGTACTGAGAATAAAAAACTTAAAAATTGATAAAAATTTTTTTCGAAATATTCAATATAGCCAATTTGTATATCTGATTTTTAGAAAAATTTATATGGTAAAAACACTTATTTAAGTCAAAATGGCTGATTTTTTACAATTTTTTTAAATATCAATATTTTCATTAAGTAAAGTACGATCTAGTTTATGTTAGAAACATTTTAATTTCAAATAATATAAAGTTTTTAAAATATATTTTATAAGATCATTTTTAAATAGGTCCATGTTAAAATATAATTATTTTTTCATTGCATTTATTTTAATAATATGTGATGTATAAACTATAAATTACTATAATTAACTACAATCAACCATGATTGAAGGCAAGCATTTTAATTAATCATCGTTTAATATGAGAATACGTAGGCACGTAACCTATAATACCTGCAGTGCACGGAAGTGCAATGTGAGTAGTTACCTATCTAATTTATATACTATGGTCCCATTGGTCCAATTAAAAATAATTTAATTATCAAGTTTTTAACTTCAACACTAATATTATGAAGATCACAACTGAGTTTAACTGTACAATGATCATAAATGAATAAGAATATCAATTTTTTTATTAATAGTAAGGAAAATAAATTATATTTACATAATGCTTTTTATATAATATTGATTATTGACTGTCTAAAATATAAATATTAAATGGAAAAACCTTCATTTTAAAAATAATTCAAAACTTAAAAATAGTGCTTAGTATAAATAAGCTTAAATTGCATCTATAGCAGTGGCGTATAACGATAGGGTGGCATGACGGGCAATGGGCCACGGGCCCAGGACTCTAGAGAGCCCTTCAAAAAAAAAAAAAAGTACATTCAAAAACAAATCACCATTAGTGAAATTTATAAATACGATTCCGTTTAAAAATATATGTATATTCTTGTAAAATAAAATAAATTTAATAACTGATCACGATTATATTTATAGATTATTTTATTTACCAGTCCGTTGACATTGTCGATATTAATATTATTATACATTTAATGATATTGTTATTTGTAGAATGGAAATAAGAATGAATGTCATCGCAATCGCTTGTCTTTGAAACCGAACGTAACATTTTAGCTGTAAGATCAACTCTTAAAAATCAAATAAGTCAACTTAATTCAACTAGAGATCTTGCTCAACTTTTAATCGTGAAAAATCATTCTTTAACAGCCAGTTTTCCAAAAGTATGTGCTGCTCTTTTATTATTTTTGACAATTCCTGTTACAACTGCAAGCGTGTTCCGGTCATTTTCGAAACTAAAAATTATTAAAGGATATTTAAGGAGTACAATGATGCAAGATCGTTTAAGTGGCCTGATGTTAATTTCAATCGAACAAGAAACAGCCCGAGAAGTTGAACCTTTGAAAATTTAATCGATATGTTTGCCGAAGCAAAAGCAAGAAAGAAGAAATTTTGTATTGCTTTGTATATATTTTTTAAACCAAAAAAATGTTTAGTAAAATTTTACTATAAAAATAATATTACACTAAACATGTTTTTTATTGTTTGTAATCTTTTATAGAAGGGTAGAATTTTATAGGTGGTTAATTTTTGTAGGCTATTCTTCATATCTCTTTCTTCCAAATTTATAAAACTAAGGGCCCGATTGGATTATTTTGCCACGGGCATTAAAAGTTCTAGTTACGCCACTGATCTATAGATATTTATAATTTTATATTAATTTATCTACATATATGTATGTAAAAATAATACTTTTTTGCTAGAAGTATGTTAGGTAGATAAAATACATTTTATTGATTGAATAAATTAAAATACTAGATATATTTCAAAAAGTAATGAATTGATATACAATTTGAACAATTTACTTATAAATACGATGTTTTGTGACATCTAAGATTATTTAAATTAACCAAGAACGACGTACTTTTAAACTTACATAATATGTTGTTGTCTAAGATTCTTAAATTAACTATTATAGAAAATAAAAACCTCTCCGAATCTGGAATGTTTTAAACATTATGTTTATAAAATAGAAATTATCTAAAAATTATAAAAACTTATTTGAAAAATCTATCACTGACAGTTAAGTAGGTACGGAATTTCATATTCGTTGTAATTTTAAAGATTTTTAAGAATTATTAGTTTTGGAATTATGAAAAAATAACAATGCTCAATTTTGACGATACTTGATTTTTCTGTTTATAATTTATTTGTTGGTAAATTTCCTTGCATGGTATAGTCAGTATCTAAAAAACATAAAATATGTACGTAAAACGAAAAGCTAAAAATTTACTAAAAAGTACCTGCAAATATATAAAATGTTCTTGTAGAAAATGGCTAGGTATCGATACATTTTATTCAGATTGGATAAAGTATTCTGAAACGGAAATGGTAATAAAAATATTGATAATGTTCATTATAATTTTAATTATTACTAAGGGTAGCTTAAAATACATTAATATCAATAAATTTAAATAGTGAAAATGAAGTAAAAATATTTGCTTAGAAAATTATTAATACTATCAGTATATTTTTATTCGTTATAAAAAACATTTATTAATTCATGATTTATTTGTCTTTGTTCTAGATTGACTATAGAATTATGAAAGTTGTGCACAAAATTTTTAAAAATATTTTCAATCAAACTTCCGCTTTATATGAATTTTACATTATTTTATTACTGTTGTATTTATATACCTAATAACAATTATAACATTTTTTAATTAACATTAAAAATTAATTTCCCGTTAACTTTAGCCAATCATAGTTAATTTTAATAACTTAACATTAAATTATTTCTTATTACCTAGGATTAAAATGAAATTAAAAAAATGTTCTAAGAATTTTTATTATTTATCCATTTCATTGCCTTAGTAAGTGTTTAAATTATTGGACATTATAACCGGTCCACTAAACAAATTGACAATTTCCTCTGATTTTCAATGAAAAATCACGCTGAGTTGAACACATGGGAATCACGAGGAAATTTGATTTGTCAAAGTATCTTGATAACATATTTAACGTTAATGACATTATAAGAGTGGTATCAAAACGATAATATTTCATTTTTAAGTTATAATGACGAATAAATCGGTGTCTTATCTTTATATAGTAGGTAAAGCACAACTGCAGTTAACTACACCGAAATATATAATGTACCTATACATGACTACCAAGTATACAGGGTTGACTATACCCATAATGATCAGGCATTGTACCAACCTATAATATATGCTGTATATAAATTATAAATGGTTAATCTTTCCTCGCGGCTCGCACACATGAACACTGATTTGGTATTACAATCTATACCTATACTGAATATTTAATTTTTATGAAATGTGTATACATTTCTATTGATGTAACATCGAGGTTTTTTATGTTCTATTTTTCTACTAGAGACAAATTCTTGTATGGTTTTTTTGTATAATAATGATATTATATTAGGTACTTATAGCTAATAAAAATTACAAATCACTTTTTGCATTTTTTTTTATGTACACACTAGTAATTTTATTACATTTAAATTAAATTAACGCAAATGACTTAATATTTAATTGCTATATGGAGTAACGTAATATTTTAATTATATTAGGTATGACTGTATGAAAAAATACAAAAACAATAAAGGATAACCGAAAAGGTTGGATTAAGAACAGGACATTTTTGGTCCATTTTTATTTTTATTAAATGTTCATTAAAATTATCCATATTAAAAACCTCTTGAAAAAAAAAAAGAAAAACTAATAAAACGTGTATTCAAAACTCAACAACATTATTGTACCTACTACTGTGGCTGTCAATATATTATATATTTATGTCCCATTATACAAAAGTAATTATACTTCGAGAAATAGGTAATCAAGACTTTTTGACGTTATTGGTTTCGAAATATTGACAAAAAAATAATAATAGCTGTCCAGTTCCCTCGCCAGAATGACATTTTTTAATTCACCCTATTTAATACGCGTAACGTCTCTGCACGATTCTGCACCGTCACCACTATGCCTCGTTTATTGCGTCCCCTCGCGTCAATCCCTATTGTATATTAGCTTACCATAATACCATTTTGTCGTTTCCATTACGAATTCGTTCCCATTTCAGGCTTTTTTTCGTATATTTAGAAGTTTTTTCTATAGAGGCCCTAATAATATGCTCTCCTTGAAAACTTCGATATATATATACATATATTACTTAGTATAGTATCGTTGACGATGTAGCGTGTTATTTAAACACGAGTAAATATTAGTGTGAACTGCGAGTGAAACAAATATCAATAATAATTGCTTAGAGGGTAGGACGTAGGTAGCTATTGTTATAACTAAACTTTTTGCGAATTTCAAGCGCCCTTAATAGAAGTTCCAAGAATTCGTCATGGTATTGTTTGATTTATTTAAACTTCACGAGAAAACGTATAGTCAACATATAGTAATAATAACCGCTTTCTAAAGGGTTTTGAAAATGTTTTTTTGGAGGAATAATTATTTACGTTTAACAAAGATAAAAATTTAATAATTCAAATAAATTTAAATGATGCGTTATAATAGCAATTGAAAAATGACAAGCGTTATAATGGTCGCACTATTGGCCTGTTATATGAATAGAAAGTAGTAAGTATTATGAAAAAAAAAAAACTGTTTCTCACTAACCTGTAACACTATATAACATTTGAAGTTGACATGATGGTTATACATAATAGTAACACCCCATTTTTATCTCGAAATGATAATAATTTTAACTTTGAGTTTTTTTCTGTAACTCAACTCTGTACAGTATTATACAACAATTATTGTGGTATTATAAGCTTGGGCCCTTCCAAAACGATTCTTATTATATTTTTCCATACTTACTACTATTCATAATTCATTATAAGAGTTTAGAGTGCTTGGAAACTATGAAGTTTCTTTAAATACCTACGAGAAAATTATTAAAGTTAGACTTGTTCTAACAATGTGTTGGTGCCGCTTGGTGCCTGGTGGTTGTTATAATTGAATGTGTTCTATTATTCTATTAATATATATTATATTTTATAGATTATTAAAAATTTTCAAATCTTAGATTTAAAAACAAAAATTTTTATGAATTACTAGCTTAAAATAATTTGCGAATTTTTGTGATTTTTACGTATTTTGTCAAAATTCAAACTTTGAATGCTTATAAAAAAAATTGCGACTGAATTTCTATTATTTTTCAACTGCTATTGTAAAAATATGTTAAGAGCCTTGTATTAAATTTTCAAACTTTTCTACCCAACAAATACATTTTTATCGATATTAATTTTAAAAATACTAATAATGATCGAAAATTGCATATACCTAAAATAGTTCAACTGAAATCGAAATGTTTTGAAAATTGCATGGTGGATAGAATATACTTATATAAACATTCGGTGAAAATTTCATGTACCTATCGATGGTAAGTAATTTGTTTTAAAGTTACATCAAAAACCAAAATCGAAGCACTTTTACTGCCCCAAAACATGATGACAGGCATAAAAAAATAAAATAAAAACACACATCATGGTAAAATAAATACATTTATCGCTTCGCTCAGAATCTAAAATAAAATCAGGGGGTCAGTTCGGGGCCACTGACTTTTCTTAGGGGTCCAGAGTAGTATATATTTGTATATTCACAGCCAGCTTTTCCACGGTAAAAATTTTTCTACCAGTTACCTATGTGTATTCTGTAATAAATGTGTAATTAAATGTGCAGAATGTGCTGCACCTGAAGTAAAATCCTGAGACCGCCTATGGTCCCTGGTTGAACCAAATCTATTGCTAAGACACAAAGTGTAACACAATACGGCGATTACACAAGATTGTCCACCTATTTGCCGCTTACACAAAAATATTTACCGCAACGTTCCGCATATTACTGTTGATGATGAAGAAAGGTTAAAGTTATTGAAACTTGTAGAAAAAGAAAAAAGTTTGTTTATTCCTTTTAGATCATTCTAAACTTTTGAATATCCTGAACTCGGAACTACTAAAAAAGTAGTATGGAACTTGAAAACCGCTTCAAAATTAGAAAAACCACAGTCGTAAAAATACACTAACAAAAGATTGTAGTATATTCGACCATTGTAATTTAACAAACGTTAATGTATACATATCATATAATAATGTAAAATTATTTTTTGAAAAATCTAAATTCAAATTATTATACGGATATGCAATCGAGTTTAGAAATACTTTAACGTTTGTTAGATTACAATGGTCGAATATACTAAAATCTTTTGTTAGTGTATTTTTACGACCTTTTTGTAATCCAATTATAATAAATCGTGGTTTTTCTAATTTTGAAGCGGTTTTCAAGTTCCATACTACTTTTTTAGTAGTTCCGAGTTCAGGATATTCAAAAGTTTCGAATGATCTAAAAGGAATAAACAAACCCCCTGATTTTATTTTAGATTCTGAGCGAAGCGATTAATGTATTTATTTTACCATGATGTGTGTTTTTATTTTATTTTTTTATGCCTGTCATCACGTTTTGGGGCAGTAAAAGTGCTTCAATTTTTGACTTCAGTACGTCATTCGATCAGAAAGTGAATCTAGTTGGTACTTTGAGGGGGTCAAAAGTAAAAAATTCTTAATTCTTTTCTAAATAATCGAGTAAAACAAACTAAAAATTAAAGTAAAAACGGGAAATTTTACGCACAATCAGTTTTTGACAAAATCGATTTTGGTTTTTGATGTAACTTTAAAACAAATTACTTACCATCGATAGGTACATGAAATTTTCACCGAATGTTTTATGTACATATTTTGTAGTGTATGTCTTTTATGTTCACGCAGCTAGCTTTTCCACGGAAATTAATTCTTTTCAAGCGTGAATGTTCCGGTTGGAGGACACTGTTTTACCATGAAACACAAATACACAATACGACGATTAAACAAAATTGTCCACCTATTTGCCCCTTACATGAAAATATTTACTGCATTAAATACATTTATACTACTTTTTGTTTACAAATGCATTGTTTTTTAAAAATGTAGAGAGCTGAGAGATTGTTTACTCATATTGGTTACACAGTTTTTTTAATTAAAAATTGTATAAGAAAATTATCAATTTATAAATAATTTGAGTAACATTGAATAAAGTAAAAAAATGTATAACAAAAAATAAGAACATTTTACGAGTTTTATATTATCAATTAAAACAGAATAAGTTCTCGATACGAGACGGATTCTAAAATTACGAAAATCGAATATCATTCATAATGCACCTTATACAACATCGTTTAATAATAACGAATAATAACGATGGAATACGTACCTAAAGCAATCCAGCAAGCGGATGTTTATCCGTATCTACACAAAAGCTTTAATTTTTTAGAAAAATAATATAAGAAGCTGACAAATTGAAAACTCTCTAATAATAGTTACCTCTTCGAGCAAATACGATTAGAAATCAATGGGATAGAAGTAGGTAGATAGCACACGTGTTCTCGGAATCACTAGCTCGCTGAAAGGATACTTATCCGGTATACCAGACAACTATAATAATTGTTATGAGAATTCCGGCTGGAATTTCAAAAATGGAACACAGTCAGTAATTGATACGACAGAAAACGCCGTATATGTATATAGCTTTAATATTGGTATTGTTATTGTATAAGCTCGATTTGTAGAGTTTTATTTTTATTTAAATAAAATAATTATAACATTTAGTTTTTGTACCATTTGTGTATAAATAATGTATTAAGTTACATCAATACATTACATCAGGCGGCGTCCTTAAGTACATATTAATTTCTTTGCTATGCTATAATATATATCATCAAACATACTTATTGTACATTGTAAACTATACCGATTGTCAGTAAAAATCATTTTTAAATAATAAAAAAAAAGTTAAATAAAAATAATGGTATTTCGAAAATTTGCTGTTCAAATTATTTTTTCTAAAACCGTATTTTTATCAATAAAAAGTGTTGTGGAATTATATATACTGTTATAAAAATTATCATAAAACATTTCAGAAATAAAAAACATGCAAGTGTATACCGTTCTGTAATATATTATGTATCTATAGAAAGGGTCATTGAAATAGATGAATTAAATAATTTAAAATCATTGCATTCAATAAAGTAAAAATGGTTCTATGCGAAGACGGTCGGTCAACTACAACTAAAATTATTTTATGATATTATTACTATTAAAGTAATTTATTTTGCTATTACACATTAGAAATATAGTAGGTTAAAATTATTTTTGGTAAAAAAAAATTGCATTTGAAAATGTCATCGAGTGTATACGATATAAACATATCATAATATACTTTAAACGTTTCAAGTGTCCACGAATAATATTATTAAATTACAACAAAATAACTAAAATCATTCTCTACCTACTTAACATTTCGTTCATATTTGAACTTGAAACGTCTATAAAAAAAAAAAAAAAACTATGTACATACTTTTATTCTATATTTTAGATTTTGTGATTATAATAAGAACTACTTGAGAAACTTTTTTTTTAATTTTTCATCCTAAGATATAAATGTTAAACATTCTAACTACAAAATAATTTGAATATTTTAAAGATTTTGATGAATTTTGAAAACAATTGAACTTTGAATGCTTATAAAAAAATCGTGCCCATATATCTTTAATATTTTTGAAGAACTATTATACAACTTTTAAATTTTTCAACCTGGAGAAAAAAAGTTTTATTGACATTTCAGTTGACCTTCAGAAGAGATCAAAACAATTTTAAAATTTAAAATGTCTTTAAACAGTTCAAAATGGGTCAATATATTTCGAAAAAGTTTTAATGTAGATATAGAAATGAATTTTGTGAAAATGTTAAGTATCTGTCTATGGTGATTCATTACATCAAAATAAGAAAATCGTTTCATGAAAATTCGGGTGAATATATCCATTATCCAATGGTATAAAAATTTGATCTTCAAACGCTCATAAACTAATTTTACTTTCAGGTAAACTTTTTTGTTGTTGTTAGTAGTAGATAAACTTATGAAAAGTTTTGTATTAAATTTTTAAAATCTTAGATTTGCATAGAAACACACTCATTGTGAGGGTTATACGGTGTGACCAGTATTTATAGTTGTAGTTTCCAAGTCTCTCTATACCCATTTAAAAATAGCAAAAATAAATAATTTTTTACGTATTAAATTCTAAATATATTCAAATTAAAAATGAATAAATATAATTTAATTTTTCTAAAATATTATCCTGATATGGTTTTATCTCTATAAAATCACATGAAAAATAATAGATGTAGCTTATCTGCATCAACGTGGTTAGTGCATTTATTTTTCGTTTGAATAAAACCTGGACCCTAGAAATATGTAACAAAATATACTTAGAAATACATAGACCAACAGCTGACTGCACATCTCCGTTCAGACTCATTTTTTAACCTTCTAATATAATTAATATTTGTCATTGAATTCGAATTTGATATATTATTTATACAGTAACCTTATAAACGATGTGACACAATAATCGATTTCTACTATACATCAGAATGAGTTGCTAATTTTTTTATTATTGTCAAGTGAAATGATACTATTAAGTAATTCTTAGCTAAATAAATAGACTTTAAATATTAAATATTAAAAAATTTGAACTTAAGAAATTTAAGAAAAATTATAAATACAAACGTTTACGATTCAACAACACATTATAAAAACTAAACAATACCTATTTAATTAATTTTGTATAATATGTCTGCTATATAGGTTGTTTAAAATTGATTATTTTGATTTTCTAACTTTGTATAGAAGTGTTGAACAATTTTAAGTTTTAACCGAGCTTTGTTCGACATTGTTTTAAGGAATATCATCATTGGCACTGCAAAAATACGAATTCAACAAAACCAGATGCGGTAAATCCATTGGTACTGTATCAGCACTTTTATAATGGCATTTCTATCCGGTTTATATTCATATAGGTATGAAATCTACAGAATTTCGATTTTAGATTGACAGAGGAATTCAATTATGATATATTAACAACAATTCGCTGTAAAGTGTATTACAAAATAATGTTCAAGTTTATTTCGATGAGAAAAAATCGATTTTATATAAAATATAGAGTATTTAAAATTTTAAAAATCGTGAAATTATTCAATTTTATGCTTTTCTATTAATTATATGTTTAATTTAAAATTAAAACGGTGAACTTAATTCTTTTAAAATATCGTTACCTACTGCTGTACCTTTCTAAGACAACACAGAGTTGTCAAAATTGATTTTGGTGTTTAAAAAATTTCGAGAATACAATTTTCGTAATCAATTCATTTATGTAGTTTAAATTCCCACGTGGATATTTATGTGATAATTTTTTTGTCATGTTCATAAAAGTTTTTTTATAAGTTTTAAACAGATATATATATATAATCATACAAAATATTTACAAGTTTTTAGTTTTGGCTATAACGCCTTCAAAATATTTTATATGCATAACAGGTGAAAATAAATTAATAATACGCTGAAGATTGAAACTATATTATAGAGTCTATAATATTCCCAGTATTACGACACAATTATTTTATCGTGTGCATAATTTTGACCCATCTCAGTTATTTTTTTGTAGAGAGTTAGGGGCGAGGAAGTAATTTTTCACAAAAACACCGAGTAAATCAAAAAGTCTATTACTTTTTCATATAAATTCTCCAAAGTTCAGATATCGTGTTTAGTTTCCAATTTATAGATTGATACAACACTAAACTTTCTAAGAATTTATTCTACCCTATGCAAAGGGTGTGTTAACACCTCTCTATCTCTCTCTGTCTCACACGCACACGTTGCACGCATATAAAATTTTTAAAATGCCAATACATATTCCCTATATTTCACTAATAATCTATTAATAAAACATACTTTAGTGAGCACGTATTTTTTCGCTAAACTATCAAAGTTTATCTTCCATTAAATAACAAAAAATAAATCGCATGTTTTAAATTACGTTTAGTCTTCGGATAGTGATGACATGATGGTATTGTTATAATTATATTTTTTGAAGGAATTTTATATAATAGGCAAACGTGGCATTATAATATTCTATAAAAATACTTCAAGGACTAAGTACCATACATAATATGGTAGATAGTTAATATTTAATAATACACAAATAAATTATTTTGATAACCTGCAGAAACATATAAATAATGAACTAATCAAACTAAAATGTGAATAAATAAAGTAAATCTATAAAAATTATTTCATTTTAAATAAATGTTTAATGTATGAAACTTTTATAATATATAAGGCATGTACATTATATATTTATGAATGCTAAAAATAAATTTAAAACTTTTATTTTATAATTCGTTTACATGTCATTACGTATTTCGATGTGGTTTTTTTGGATAGAATCTGTGAAAGTTGAGTCATTACATAAAATACTTTTAATGAACAAGGGAAACTTAAAAGAGGAACAAGACTAAACGATAGATATAGTAATATTTAATATGTTTACTATTTAGTTATGTCACTATTAAGCCTATGTACCAACGCAGTGAGTTTTGTGATTGCCACATTAACATGATTTGTTATTTTTTCTATAAATTCTTCGAAAAAATTACTGTTTGAAATTTAAAAAAAACCTGAGGGACTCAGTTCTTATTTATTTTATTAGGTTTATTAAAAACATTTATATTATTTAAAAGCAATCTGTCTCGTTTAATGAAACCCATCATCTGTTCTTCTTCTATATCCTTAAAATATCGTAAAAGCTATCCATCATTCTAAATTCTAAAAGCAATATAATATTAGTTCATAACCTACATAGTGTGCATAAATAATATTTACTTTATTTCGATGAGAATATATATTTTTCGTGATCGATAAGTCCTTCGCAGAAATATTCAGTCATGCCGTCATGATGTTTGGCAATCACGATATTTCTACGTATTCGAATACGTTCATGTCGTTCATACATAGTAAAGAACAGATATACTTATTTCGAAGGGACTAAAATCAATATTGTATTTGGTAGGGAGATTGTGATTAAATTAATTTTCAAATGTTATTGAAAACATACGACTATCGTAGCTTGAAATGCTTCGATTACTCATACACTGTAGGCTATAGGTCGGACCGACCGGATTCAACCAACGATGTTAAATAATATTATGTTTTCTATGCAAAACAACATATCTATAGTAAGAGTTGAGTTCAGTGACTTGCAGGGGGAAGAGGACGAGTATAGTTAACTTTTCTAGATGATGGATTGTTTATCTTAAGTTACAGGAGTGGATATGAAGGGTGGAATGCAGCTAGCTGATAATTCAGCTGACGATTAGACACCTGAGGAAAAGGGGCCAAGTAAAAGGCGGTGACTAAGGTCTATGGTTCGTCTGTACCAACTCTGTTTTAGGGTTCAGAAAGCGTAATCAAGGAAAGGGTATGAAGTAATTCAATTATTTGAATCTCTGTTCTGATTCAATTTTGTATTCAATCAATATTATTTCATTTTATGTCAAACTAGTTTAGTAATAAATAGTTTTATATTTAATCAAGCTTGATTTTATGAAATATAAATTATACAAGTTATAGGTACACGATTACAGCAACGTCTGACATCTAGTCAATCATCGGAAAAATAATTATTAAATTGGTCCAATGTAGACAATGTTGTGGTCATTCTCCTATGAAATTTAAAATAACAATAACTTATTTTTATATCTTGAAAATTTATCTTGATGTTTTGATCCACACTATCGAGATCACTTGAGATAAATGACATGTCCAACTTATATAGGAAAATTAATCTTTACACCATTTGTCATAAAAAACTCGATATTTTCGTCGGACATTTTTAAATTTAATTATTGATTTTATATTATAATAAAGGATATTAAAATATCAGTGATGGTATAACATTCAATTTCAACATTTCTGTTTATATGAAGTTTAAAACTAACATAAAAAGTTAAAGTAGAACCTTATACAGAGTCGGTATCTGTAAAAGACTGTCGAGACAGTCATAATTATTATTGTTAGGTATCGTATTTTACCGATCGAAGGCGACGGATGAACGCTGAAGATCCGACGTTGTCACTAGTATCTAAAATATGTTAGTGGGTACCTACCTATAAATCCATCAAATAATAATTTTCAAATAATCGATTTGGTGATAATTACAAACAATATAATCTAGGTACAACTATTAATATGTTTTCTCGTTTTCTGACACAATAATCAGTTAAAAAAAAAAAAATCATAATTTTAATATATTTGTGACATGTTATAATAGTATATAATCTACTATAATTCTTATATTTTTTGGCTCGAGGGAGAGCGATCAGGGGCCAATTCATCTTTAGACCGGTATTTATATTAAGTCAAGACACATCCATTATATGCATCGAGATAAGGTATACAAATATACAATACTAGAGCTCGAGCGATTTCCCGTATTTCACCAACACTGGCAGTATTACTAGATACAAATAACATAATTAACTATTGATGATTTTATTGTATATTGATTTCAATGGAAAATATTAAATAACAGTAAAATGATATTTAAAATATAGAAAATCTATTCTTTAAAATCACTAAAAAATGTGTATCAGCTTTAAATTGTTTGGGCCCCTTTGACTTTGGTACTTGAGAGGGCTACAACACGGATTCGCAATTTTTCTTTTTTTTGACCCGACTAATTTTTCCACGATTGCGCCCCGATCCTTTTTTACCCGTTAAAATCACACCATTGCGCACCAAATGATATGTGTATATATTAAATAATATAGTATCATATATAGGTACTATATACCATAGTATATGATGTGTATAATAATTTATGTAGAACATAAAATAATTTATCAATCAAATTAAAAATAAATAATTAATGTTTATTATATAATTTTATGTTTGATGACATAATAATAATATTATTGCATACGTAGTACAATCCGGAATCGCGTTTCAATCGCAATAACGGCTATGCGTTTGTCGACACGAATTCATTCCTCGGGCTTAGTAAGAGCAACGTGACGATGTGCCATCTCGTGATGTGTGCGTACTTCCGACTGACAAACAATAATATTATTGCATCGTTGCAACATTTGTGCTGGTCAACGTCAACATGTCAGCCCGTCGGCCGTCCCCGAAATTGCTTAGGTATAGTATTAGACAACGATAAAAGCGCATAAGCTCGTCAACGTCCATATAAAAGTTTGTCAGGACCGATGTTATATAATTTGTAACAATTTTTTGTAACAAGCATCAATCGGTTTCCGGGTCTTAACATGCCACACAATTCGTATGAACGTAGACTGCAGCTGATGTGCAGTGCCAAGATGACATTAACAGCAATATGCCCGACGGAACCGAAATGAGCCATAATATATTTAATGCTTCATAATGTATTGATAGTGACGTTTTGCGGTGGCCTGCATCAGAAGTTGCAGATAATAATCATAGTTATGGATGTGATTTTTGTTTTAATGCACGCATTTTTATGTTTTAGATTCTGAACGAAGTGATGAATGTATTGATTTTACAATGATGTGTGTTTTTTTTTTTGGTTTTTTTTTTTTTTTTGTGTCTGTGTACAGCATAACTAGTCAAAATAATGCTTCGATTTCAAACTTTGGGGGTGGTTTCCGATGTAAAATTGAAGATCCTTGGTGCATTATAGAGGTCAAAAGTAAACATTTTCCAACAGTTTTCAAAAAAATCGAGAAAAACAAAAAAAAAATGACAGAAAAACGGGAATTTTTACGCAAAATCAGTTTTCGACCAAATCGATTTTTTTATATGGTTGTAATTCAAAAAATAATCACTTTAAATACTTGAAATTTTCACCAAATGTTTA
Organism: Diuraphis noxia; assembly: GCF_037042655.1. Lineage (NCBI taxonomy): Eukaryota > Metazoa > Arthropoda > Insecta > Hemiptera > Aphididae > Diuraphis > Diuraphis noxia. The sequence goes on from NW_028301711.1 coordinate 56,347,682, forward strand.
TGTTAGTGTTCTCTATATACAGTTTAATTTTCAAAATTTTTTGACTTTTTTTGAGTTATTTATAGACCACAGAAATTTACACTTCTTTTGAGAATTTTTTTTTGAAGTGTCGGTAAAAAAATGTTGGACGAACAAAAAACTTGAAAATTTAATACAAGGTTCCTTATGAGTTTTTCTTATTGTAGCTAAAAAAAATTAAAAATCGTAAGTCACAATTTTTTTAATAAGCTTTTATAGTTCAAAATTTTACGAAATCTGTCGAAAACGCGAAAATTTGCAAGTAATTTTGAAGTTGAAAAATCATAAAATTTTTTGCGTTTATAACTAAGGATTAAAAATACAACACTATGTTCTCCATAAGTTTTCCTTCAAGTAGCTATAGAGAAAACTCGAAGTATCATTATAGAAAAAATTTTAAGTGCGTTTGAATTTTAAATTTTTACGAAATAGCGTAACGATAACGATTTATCCTGAAACGATTTTAAATATTTGTTATTATTCAAAAAGTATAAGTCCTAGATACTTGAAAATTTTACCAGTTATTAAGATTGGCATTTTCTTTACATGATTTAATTTTCAAAATATTTTGACTTTTTTTGAGATATTTATAGACGACTGAAATTTTCAATTTGTCTGAAAATTTTTTTGAAGGGTTGATAAAATTTTTTTGGCCCAATCAAAATACATGAAAATTGAATACAAAGTTCCTCATTAGTTATTCTTATAGTAATTAAAAATTTATAAATATACATAGGCACAATTTTATTTTATTAGTATTTGAAGTTCAAATATTGACTTAATACGTAAAAATTACGGCAATGTTCAAATTATCTTAGATAGAAATTCATAAAAATTTTTCTTTTTAGATCTAAGATTTGAAAATTTAATACAAGGCGCCTAACATATTTTTACAATAGCAGTTGAAAAATAAAAGAAATATACATGAATACATTTTTTTTTTTTAAAGCATTCAAAGTCTTAATTTTTACAAAATACATAAAAATCACGAAAATTCGCAAATAATTTTAAACTAGAAATTCATCAAGTATTTTCCTTTTATACCTAAGATTTGAAAATTTAATACAAGGCTCCTAACATATTTTTACAATAGCAGTTGAAAAATAAAAGAAAGATATAGTCACAAATTTTTTTTATAAGAATTTACAGTTCAAAATTTGATTAAATACATAAAATATACGGCCATGTTCAAATTATCTTAGATAGAAATTCATAAAAGTTTTTCTTTTTAATTCTAAGATTTGAGAATTTAATACAAGGCTCATAATATAGTTTTGCAATAGCAGTTGAAAAATAAAAGAAATATATAGCCAAATTTTTTTTTTACATGCATTCAAATTTTAATTTTGACAACATACGTAAAAATCACGAAAATTCGTAAATTATTTTATTCTAGAAATTCATAAAAAATTTTCCTTTTATACCTAAGATTTGAAAATTTAATACAAGATTCCATACAAATTTGTCAATCTTTATTACAAAAAAAATGTCCACCGGAAATTCAAATTAAATTTTTATTAGCATTTGAATTTCAAATATTGACAAAAATTCGTCAAAACCAAGAATATTTGCAAATTATTTTGTAGTTCAAAATTCATAATATTGTTTTTATTTATATCTAAGGTTATAAAATTTAACACCAAGTTTTCCATAAGTTTTGCTTCAAATAGCTATAGAGAAAATTTGAAGTGTCATTATAGGAAAAATGTTTTGAGCGTTTGAGTTTTAAATTTTTATGAAATCGCGTAATGATAACGATTTATCCTCAAACCAGGTACATGTATATTGTATATCTTTGATAATATAAAGTATTATGAATTATGATAACTACACTAATTGATTAACCATGCCATATGCAAAATGCATCTTAATTGAAAAATAAAATATTTGTTTCAAAATAGAATATATGACAATATTTAAATAGAATGACAAATCATCTCCGTTCAGAATCGTTTTTCGTATACAATGATACCTATCATTGCATTCAAATTTAATCCCATCCATTACAGTAACCTACAGTACAGCAAAGCGACATCCACGACTTACCCGCTTTTTTTTATTATTATTATTATTATAAATATTTTTTCTGTGCTAAATTGATTTATACAAAACTATGGACTGAAGAAAAAAGCATTTAAAAATATTTGAAGCTCAGAAAAGATGACAAATTTTGATGATTTTGTTTGAAAATAAGTCCGTCGTACAATATATGGTATAGAGTTAATTATGATTTTTATGGGTTGTAGGAAGGCATTTTGAATTTACTAATACAATTTTATATGGATCTTTCCATACCACTTTTTACCATCGTTTAGAATCTTTTTGCATACCTATACAATGAATTATCATTGAATTTAATTTTAAGACATCCATTATAGTGATATACCTAATGGCGAGGTAAACTTTATACTTATAACTGTACAATTATGTGGTAGGTACCCATTTTAGATTCTGAACGAAGTGATGAATGTATTGATTTTACAATGATGTGTGTTTTTTTTTTGGTTTTTTTTTTTTTTTGTGTCTGTGTACAGCATAACTAGTCGAAATAATGCTTCGATTTCAAACATTGGGGGTGGTTTCCGATGTAAAAGTGAAGATCCTTGGTGCATTATATAAGGTCAAAAGTAAACATTTTCCAAAATTTTTCAAAAAAATCGAGAAAAACAAAAAAAAAATGACAGAAAAACGGGAATTTTTACGCAAAATCAGTTTTTGACCAAATCGATTTTTTTATATGGTTGTAATTCAAAAAATAATCACTGTAAATACTTGAAATTTTCACCAAATCTTTATGTTAGTGTTATCTATATACAGTTTAATTTTCAAAAATTTTTGACTTTTTTTGAGTTATTTATAGACCACTGAAATTTTCAATTTTTTTGAGAATTTTTTTTTGAAGTGTCGGTAAAAAAATTTTGGACGACCAAAAAAACTTGAAAATTTAATACAAGGTTCCTTATGAGTTGTTCTTATTGTAGCTAAAAAAAATTAAAAATCGTAAGTCACGATTTTTTTTTATAAGCGTTTATATTTCAAAATTTTACGAAATCTGTCGAAAACGCGAAAATTTGCAAGTAATTTTGAAGTTGAAAAATCATAAAATTTTTTGCGTTTATAACTAAGGATTAAAAATACAACACTAAGTTCTCCATAAGTTTTGCTTCAAGTAGCTGTAGAGAAAATTCGAAGCATCATTAAAGGAAAAATTTTAAGTGCGTTTGAATTTTAAATTTTTACGAAATAGTGTAACGATAACGATTTATCCTGAAACAATTTTAAATATTTGTTATTATTCAAAAAGTATAAGTCCTATGTACTTGAAAATTTTACCAGTTATTAAGATTAGAATTTTCTTTACATGATTTAATTTTAAAAATATTTTGACTTTTTTTGAGATATTTATAGACAACTGAAATTTTCAATTTTTCTGAAAAATTTTTTTGAAGGGTTGATAAAATTTTTTTGGCCCTATCAAAATACATGAAAATTGAATACAAAGTTCCTCATTAGTTATTCTTATAGTAATTAAAAATTTATAAAAATACATAGTCACAATTTTATTTTATTAGCATTTGAAGTTCAAATATTGACTTAATACATAAAAATTACGGCAATGTTCAAATCATCTTAGATCGAAATTCATAAGAGTTTTTCTTTTTAATTCTAAGATTTGAGAATTTAATACAAGGCTCATAATATAGTTTTGCAATAGCAGTTGAAAAATAAAAGAAATATATAGCTACATTTTTTTTTTACATGCATTCAAATTTTAATTTTGACAACATACGTAAAAATCACGAAAATTCGTAAATTATTTTATTCTAGAAATTCATAAAAAATTTTCCTTTTATACCTAATATTTGAAAATTTAATACAAGGCTCCTTACAAGTTTTTCAATATTTATCAAAAAAAAAATGTCCACCGGAAATTCAAATTAAATTTTTATTAACATTTGAATTTCAAATATTGACAAAAATTCGTCAAAACCATGAATATTTGCCAATTATTTTGTAGTTTAAAATTCATAATATTGTTTGTATTTATATCTAAGGTTATACAATTTAACACCAAGTTTTCCATAAGTTTTGCTTCAAATAGCTATAGAGAAAATTTGAAGCGTCATTATAGGAAAAATGTTTTGAGCGTTTGAGTTTTAAATTTTTATGAAATCGCGTAATGATAACGATTTATCCTCAAACCAGGTATTCGTATATCTATGATAATATAAGGTATTATGAATTATGATAACTATATGATAACTATGCTAATTGATTAATCGTGCCTTATGCAAAATGTGTCTTAATTGAAAAATAAAATATTTGTTTCAAAATAGAATATATGACAATATTTAAATTATATTGTATATCCTAGACTGACAAATCATCTCCGTTCAGAATCGTTTTTCGTATACAATGATACCTATCATTGCATTCAAATTTAATCCCATCCATTACAGTAACCTACTGTACAGGAGAGTGACATCCACGACTTACCCGCTTTTTTTAAAATTAGGTTTACTATTCTTTTATTTGAGAACTATTTTGTCCTAGAAGAAGCAATTCTCATTATTAACTAATGTTTTTCACTTTCATTTTACAAACATATATGAAAATGAGGGATCTCTAGATTTTCCTGAATTGCTCTCTTCTATCTCTTTCCATGTTCCGTCTCACTCTACTAGAAATCATCCCCTTTATCAATTACCTCACCACCACACTTCCTATGGATTCAACCACCCACTCCACAGAATGTTACGCAGCCTCAACTCAACCTAGTCTTCCACATTTTTTACCAGATATTTATTTCACATATTATACTATTGTTTTTTTTTCTCTTTGTTTTATTTATTCAACTGTTTTTGTTATAATTAATTCTACCAACAAAATATTGTATTTAAATTAATGCCTGTCATGGCGTAGATCAATAAAAAAAGAAAAATGTATAAAAATAAAAAATGCACAAAAATGTATCTTTAACAATCGTAATTTAGGAAAATTATATTACTTTATATTTTATATTAACTTAATCTCTTACATATACAAAATAACTCATTAATCAAACAACTATCCACCATCTCACTTTTCGATAATATACGTAGATGAAACAAAAGACAGTGGTCTAGAGACCTACTATAAAAACAAATAATAATTAAAAATAAACAATAATATCTAAAGTGTACCAGGTTGGGTGGCACTTCTGAATCCCTGCCCATACATGATAATTTTCTGCTACTAATCAAATTTGCTAATCAACTGTATAGATTGTTAATCACTTTAAAAAATATAAAAAACAACCGTCATTGTTGTAGCGACAAACTAACTAAATAAATAATTGTTACCTTCATAGCGTTGTACATAAAATGTAATGTACATTAATTGTGAAATGTAAATATTTATTGTACAATAGTATGCATTGAGAAATTCTGTGTTTTCATTTGTATTGAAATATTTTTAAAGCAAAATTTATAATTATTACATATTTTGTTTTAATTTTTGAGTTTTAATATTTGTACGTTTATTAAATTTGAATTCAGAAAGTTCAATAATTTGTTGAAAAATAATTTCTTAATTATTATGATGTAACATAAAATTATATTAAAATTTCGGCATTCGAAACTTTTTATAATACATATTTAATTTTACTGAAATAACTATATAAAATTAATTACCTATCTACTTAATTTGTTTGTAGGTAATGTTGTTATATCTGAGTTTAAATATATTATCAAATGAAGGTAATTTTTATGATTGATGCATCTTATAAAGCCATAAATGATAAATAGTATTGTATAAAAATATAATTTTATACTATTTTTGTGATAAATACTGAAGAATTTGAATACACATATTGAAATTGGAGAAAATTCTTAAAATATGAGAGTCTAGATGAGAGATTTTGTTGTAATTATATTGTATTTAATGATTATATTCTAGATTTTTTTTATTGAAAAATTGCTAAATTTATAATCTATAAAATGAGCTTAATAAATAAATGAAATGAAGGAATATAATATGAATATTGGCTTGAATAACTTGAAGTGGGTAAGCCATTCAGCAACAGTACTTACTACTTTCATGGGTTTTGATAGGAAACAGTTTTTTTTCTTAAATATTATTTTTCTTATCATTTAAATAACACCGCTCTTGGTCATTCGAGCTTCATGGTGTGTTTTTGAGAATGGGGTGTTAGATGACATACGGGAAATTAGTTGGTCAGGTTTGAGTTAAGTTTAGAATGAAATTCTTTGTAATGTTGTTTTGCTACTTCGGTAATGGTTGGTATTTGTAGGTCATAATGTAGAGCATTATTGGTTATGTACCATAGAGCTCTAGTAATTTTCTAAGACATATGAATTGAAATTCTTGAATTGGTCTTATGTTAGAGGGTTTGGCTTGGCCCTAGATCTGAATACCATATGACAAAAGAGGAGTTATAATTGTTTTGTATATCAGAATGTTGTTTTTAGACTCATTGAGCGGGATAATAATGAGTGGAGAAGGTGTTGGTGCATGTTGGATTGTTTTATTTTATTTTTTGTTTGTTGGTCCCAAATTATTCGTTTGTGTAAATGAATTCCTAAGTATTTAGCTACATTTTGAATTGATATAAGTATGTTATTGAGAGATAGTTGAGGGTAATCGTTTATGTTGAGAGTAAAATCAACTTAAACCTGGTTTGTTTTAATTTTTTTAATTTACTATTTATTTATCCAATTTGAGATCTAATTTAAGTAGTATTAAATATCGTGGGTGGCAGTGATTGGGTGCTAGTATGGCTGTGTCATTAGCATATGGTGCTAGGGTTGTATGATTTGTTTTAGGAAGATCAGATGTGTATATATTATAAAGCATAGGCGTGCGCACAGGGGGGGGGCGGTTGGGCCGCGGCCCCCTCTGCGGCCTCTGGCTTTTTCTTTAATAAATGCATAGATATGTATATTATACTAGACAGCAACATTTTTAGATTTTACAAAAAAAATAGTGAAGCCAGTTTTGATCTAATAGTATAAATAAAATATATATGATTAAGTTATTATTTTATTAATTAATCAATTATCATCACACAAGAATCTTTATAAGTTAAACATGTAAACCATTGTAGGCTAATAAACCTAATAAACCTTTGTATTTGTAGCCTTTAATTAATAATAAAAAAAAAGAATCTTTAGTTCGGACCTTTTTAAGGGCGCCCCCTGCGGTCAAAGTCCGCGCACGCCTATGTTATAAAGGATAGGTGATAAATCACTTATTTTTGGTTATGGTACACCAGCATTTAGGTTATACTTTATGTAGTATGGAGAATAAGAGTTTTTGTGCTTAACAGTGAAATGTGATAAGATAGATTAATAAAGGAAGAAAAGAAGCAAGAACCGACAGTGCCAACCTAAAAGAAAAGTACCTAAATCAAAATTTAAGGACGAAATGACTAATATTATATTTTGGATATGTATTTAATTTTTCGATAAATGTTGTTTATTTTATTTGTTTTGTTTGCATACAAAATAATGCTGCATGCTGTATTAATTCTATTTGTAACAAATTGGTTTTGTCAATCATAACTTCTAGAAACATGAGTTTGGTTAACAAGTTCAGAAAACTTATGGTTTCATTCTTCAATGGTTTTGGTTTTTTTTTAAAGTAAGTATTACTTTTTTCTTGAGGTATGGGTTGAAAACAAATGAAATATAATTAGTTTCAGCTCTCCATGAATCTTATTGTACAATAATTTGAATCAATAAAGATAAAATATACCATTTAAATATGTAATTAAAAACACATCTTCCTTTTGATTTTCAAAATTATAGTCGATTGTTTGTTAGTTGTAGCATACTGTTAGTGTATATAAACATTAAACATCCAACGAAGACTATCAATTCCACAAAATATAATCTATGTCCTAACAGGCCAATTAAACACATAAAATATAACTGAAAGTTACGTAGGACAATTAGGAGATACAAAATTATGTTTATAAAGCCATAAAAGTGCCTACAATAATATAAAAAAATATTGAAAATACTACCAAATAATCCAATTATTTTTATCAACCACAGTATTACAATATATCTGTCCTAAAAATAAGATGCTGTTATTTATTTCGGTATCATTTAAATAAGTGTTTCTTTCTTGGGTATTTTATCCCATTACAATAATACTATACTATAGTAAGATGTTTTTTACAATATATTTTGTAACTTTTATGATGATTTTATTGAACTATTTTACATGTACATTTACATTTTTTAATAATATTAAATTATAATTATTTTATTATGGTTATTGTTAGATGGACAATATTGAGCACGAACCGTATACATTTTTCTTCAATATTTCACTCGGACGTTGAAATTAATTGACCGGTCATCAATATCTTACTAACCAAAATCTTTCCCATTTCTTGTTTGTTGACGTTTGTTATCGACTGTTGTAAATCATTGTTTTTCTAAATTACATCTTTGGCCGTAACATAAATGTAGCTTAATATGAACAATAAATATACATTATATTATGTTTGTCAGGACTTGGTTCAGTGACCGCTTTCACCTCTTTCGTATGCACTCGTACATCGGGATGGGGCGTATACCTGCATCGACTACCCTAAAATATGTCAACCACCCTTTACATTATTTAAATTAAGAAAAAAAAAAAAAAACCGAAAATTGATGGGGCCGTGTGGTTTGAATTTATTAAAAGCAAAACATTTTATTTATTTTTCAAAAAATAATGATTGGTACTGTTATTAAATATTACTAAAATGCTTGAAACAAATATTGTGTTTGAGTTATGACATAAAATATAATATTAGGTACTGCATTACAATATTGTTTGATTGGTAATTCATAGCTGTTTTTTAAAATAGTGCTTCTTAAAAAATGTATGATTGGCAAAATATGTCTTCAACGATCATCGATGATCTACTCACTGTTCAATTATGCGATTATTGTTGAGTCTGTTAATATCTAGAAAAAACATTACCAATGTGGTTAATTCATATTGAACCATGATAACGTGAACCATGATTTACGAAAAAAATAAAAATCAAATCAAATTGATAATAGTATTTAGGTATAACTAGTAGTTAAGAGTTAGTAGGTGGCAATAAACACTAATAATACGAAGCTGCAATTTTACAAAAGATTCAAATCTATTGAATAATCATAAATTTGATTGTCATGTTTGCAGGTTTTAACCATTATTTTAAGTATTTGTCAAAAATATTGAGAACAATTTCAACATACATTTAAAGTTACTATTATAGATTTGTAGAGAATTGTTCGTCCATATATTATATATTAGTAAATATTAGATTTAAGAGGTAATAAGTAAACTTAAGTTTAATTTTGATAAGCAAGCTGGGTTTCCTTCAATTCGGAGAATCAGGAATAAGATCAGTGTACCTACTATAAATATAATATTATTATACACACAAATTTGCAAAACAAATAAAATGTAGTTTAAAATACATAGAAGAAATGAATTATTCATCCTTAGATACAGGAAATAATTTTACTAGAGTTGAACAATGTAAATATCTTAGAATAATAATAACAGAACAAAAATTAAGTAGCTAGAAAAGTATTTATTTAGTATACAGACGGATGCAGAAGATTCTATTATCTAGACAAAACATAAGAATCATGATCATTATCAAAATAGTAAAAAAAAAAAACAATTATGTGATTATTAGATACGTTCAGTAATTCCATGATATTCCAATGAAAAAAAGTTATTAATACTAATAAGAAAAATATTATGGACACTTTTGGAACAACCGAGGATTTTAGTTATTGAAGAGTATGAAGATGGGTAGCTTTAGTCCTAAGTACGAGTATAATAGTCAAAAGACATAATAATAAATGAAGATTATAATTTGTGATACTTACTTGGAGGAGTAAAAATGAGCTTATAAAAGGGGGGAATGAACCAGAATCCGTGAGAAAATTTACCTTAAGAAAGGCGTGTGAAACTGGCAAGATATAATTAAAAAGATGATGAATGCTCAAATTGGAATGAAAATGCAACCGATAAAGAATGAAAAATGATTGGGTGTGGTATGTTATGTCCTTAGAGCCTTAGAGATAATAAAACCATAAGAGAAAAATCAGAAAAGTAAGTTGATTTAGAAATTCTATGTGATTTTTGTAATAGATGTAGTTTGTATAAATAAATAGTTATAATGTATTGTTAAAATTATATACTCTTTTTTGTTCAATTCAGCAATTTTAAATATTCTATTTAACACGAACTTCGAATAAAAATTAAATGTATTATATACTTAATATTTATATATTGCGAAGTATTTGTACTAATGCTTCGGTAAAATAATTTAAATGTTTTGCAGGCAAGTATCTGGGACCTCACCTTAGGGGTGGGGGGGGGGGGAATCATGTTTTTAGGAATACCTTGTCCAAATCATCCATAATACATTTAAGGCGTTAGCCGGTGTGCTTTTACATTAAAAATAATTTGTTGTGCCTAACAATACATTTATTAAACAACTGTAATTTAAATAGGTAATAAATAATCGTTTAATAATTTATAATAATTTATAATAATATATAATAATATATAATAATATATAATAATATATATACTAAATTCAGTAATATTGTCTTCTACTGGATGTTGAATGTGATCATTTTTGATCCCCCAAATTTAAAAATAAATGTTTTTAATCAGGTATTACCTGACATTTATTATTTAATATCTATATACACAATTTGCATTTATCTATATTTTAAATGTAGTTATTTTAAAAACATTGTTATACCATCTAAAAGTTTGTTTTGTGATGTACTGGTATTAGTCAAACTATAGCCTTCTACACGATGTTTGATGTGGTCATTATCAATCTCCTTTAGTCCTCCTAATTTATGAATATATATTTAATTATAACCTGACACTTTACATTTAAATTATATTACTTAATATTTATATAAACAATTTACATAAATTTATATTTTGAATGTAGTTATTTAAAATATATTGTTACCAATTACCATCTAAAGGCTTCTCTTGTGATGTGCTACTATATGTATTAGTTGAATTTCAATCTGCCAGTAACGGAGCATTTGAATTTACATTATTGACAAATTTTGATAAAATTGCTATAATATTTGTCAAATGTCATGTTAAGACATCAAGTACTCAATTATAATAATTTCTGAATTCTCATTTCTCAGTTGGGTTTACATAATTACGTTGTTCACACGTCGATACGTCGTTGTTTACCTATGATCTGTAGTCTGAACCTAGGAAACGAGCCGGTAAACCAATATGATGTTAGATCCTTCTTTACCCATTTTCGAAAAACGATCATGTTTTCTTCCAATATTTTCGTCAACAAATGTCATGGATAATATTTGAACCGTGATAAGAATATATTGAAGAATATTCCTATCTATCTCAGTGTAAATAATTATCATAATTTAACTGATACTATCTTAATAATTCTTAAATCGTAAATTAGTCATATTATTATACAAATTTATTTTAAAAAATAGTAGATCATAAAATTTTTTACGATCTTATTATTTATGTTTACCTACATACTAAGAATTAAGATGGACTGTATAAGGTCAATATTGTGAGGGGGGGGGGGGGGGCGATTGCTCACATCGCCCCCCCCCCCTATCAAATACGTGCCTGCTAGTTCAAAAAAATTGTATGAATAATTAAATTAAATTTACTAAATAATTTAGAGACCGTACGTTCAAGATTCTAAATTTTAATCTCAGTTATAGGTGTACAGAGTATCAAAAACACACATAGAAGCTTTCAAAAATGTAAAATTCATCATTAAAATTAAACTTATTCACAGGAATGTTATAACATAGAAAAAAATAACATTGGAGTTCCAATGAGACGGAGCTCTAAAGGAACCAGGTATTAGGTATGTATATGTATCATATATTGAACACCTGGATTAAAAACCAAGTCAATAGTTCAAAACAGTGGTTGCCAAACTTTTTTTCTTCCGTATTGCCCTTTTTTGGACTAAATATGGCCACGGTTCCCTGCTGTGAATACCATAAATATTATGGCATAAAAGACAGGAAAAAATATTCATTAATAACTAATTTTGAAAAAAATTCTATACATTTTAAATTATTTATTATGAGCCGTAGACCGCGGTGTCCTTAGAATGTGCTTGCGGTGCCCCTAGTGGATTAGGATAGTAATCGCTGGTTTAAAATATATGGTAGGATCTATAAACTAATATTTATATAAATTTAATATACTTGATTTAATTAAATTATATAATATAAAAATTCGACAAATGTACGAGTATATGGTGTACCTAAATTATCTATACAATGCGCCGTACAACATTTTATGTTATTTTAACCTTTTTATGCTGATCACTTTTGAACGTAAGGACGATATAAACTTGTAAAACAAATCGAGGCTATGTCTTTTTCGATAGTTTTAGTTTTTTTAAGAACGTTAAATATTTTGATATTTTATCATACCTATCAAATTTTAATATAAAATATATTCGGGGAAAATGTAAAAAATTATTAGTTTTACAAAAATCTTACAAAAAAAACAACAATTTTACTGCATATCTATTTAGAACTACAATAGCTTATAGACAATTATTAAATATATTTTTGGGTTGATGAAATTGCGAGTTATTGAAATAATATTCCAGACGTATGTACCTAACATAACCTACTTATGGTTTTATATCACTTCATAATTTTTTTGAGAATTTAATGAATAGGTAACCAAAAAATTAAGATGTTACTTATAAATTTATTGTATGAAGTAGCGGCTCATCATTAAATATTCTAGGGAAATTTTTATATTGCCTTCTACGATTATCAAATGTAATGAATTATGACGGTGTACAATAACATTACGACGGTGTGACGGGGTATATTTTCATTTGTTGTAAATCCAGTTTCAATAGCACCAATAATTCGCGGCTTATTCTCCGCAGTTCCTTTTGTCCATCCAGCGTAAACATTACATGCCACGATTGAAATTTTCTGCTGGCAGTTTAATGCGAATCAGCGGTCGTTGTCCAAATTATTGAAATAATATTTCCATTTAAATAACTATTTATAGGTTTTAGATTTTGTGGCTTCGAATAATAATAAATAAACAAAACCATATACTTAATATATTTTCAATTCAGATAAAAATATTCCTACATAATGTTCTTATAATCAATAAATTCCCTCAAATATTAAAATTACGCACACTAAAAGGTTTCGGCAGTAGGTACGTAAATTATCCGTGTTGTATGTATGCAAGATCGAGTTTAATAACAATAAATATAAATCAACATTTCACTACATAGTAAAAATCGCTTTTTCTTTGGGATGTAAAGCTAAATGGTTCATAAAAAAAAATAAAAAAATAAACAATATACCTTATTTAAAAATTTAACACCAAGTTTACACATCTAATTTTTTCCTACTTATAGCCCCGAGTATAACTATGCTCCGGGTATACTACCAAGAAATTACGATTTTATTTTTAAATAACGTTTTTATTTTTATTTTGGTAATAACTAAATGCTATCAAATGTCCCATAACATTGTCGTTCCTATTCAATTTGGTCAATTGTTTTAAGAAATTGTTATGTTATTTTTCACTTATATCAAAAACATCAAGTCCCTTCAAAGTTCAGCTCAAAGGCTTATATATTTCTCTGGTTTAGTTTTCTATTAACAATATCACTCTTTGTATTTTTTATCTATAATCGTATTCATTTGGTATTTAAAATTTGTGGAACAAGAATTGTCGATACTATAAAATTTATTTTATTTAGTCTTACTCTCAATTAATTTTTATGTAACATTTCTACTTATTATCCGATCATCAAACTTTCAAAATTAGAATTTTTGTAGTTTATCATTGTACAAAGAGTGAAAAGCTTCATTAAGGCGACAGATTTGTAAATCTATAGATCTATAAATCTATAAATTATTTCCATAATTATATATTAATATTTAAAAAATGTATTGTTTATTTTAATTATTGATTGATATTAAAAACAATAAGTCTTGTTTATATATTTGATAAGAACTGTTATTTACTGTCTATTAAAATAGAAAAAAAAATACAAAGATAATATTTTTAGCTTTAAATTTGATAACAGAGTAATTCAGGGACGGACGCAGATAAAAATTTCGGTGGGGAGGAGGGGGTTGAAAAAATAATAATAATTACTGTTAAAAGTAATAGATTATAATATCCAAAATATCTTCACAAGATACCTCCACGTCTCTGTATATGTTTAATAATGCTAGTCCTTTGAATTGGTCTTCCACTGATTTGTTTTGTAAATAGGTTTTTAATCTACGAAGACAAAAGAACGATCTTTCACTCGAAGCAATAAAAACAGGAAGTGTTGCTCCAAATTACAGATTCACTTTTCTTACCAAAACATTTTTTTTTCTAGCATATTTTAATTGTCTTTTGAACAATATATTTTTTTAAGGTATACATATTGTAGAATAATTACGTTTGAAATTCATCAGCCATTCATTTCGGGGGAGGGGGGTTAAACCTCAAAAACCCCTCCATGCGGCCGCCACTCGAGTAATTCAATCTAACAACAAAATTGATTCTTTCGAAGGAAAATTATTCACAGAAGATTGTGTTCATGTGGTGTCTATATTTTAACTGATCAGTGGACAATGATTATTTTTGGCTAAAGATATACTCCACCCGAAATTTACTATTTAGATTTATCTTGGATTTTAATTACAGAAAGGTAATAATATCTCAAAAAAAGTCAAAATATTTTTAAAATTAAATCATGTAAAGAAAATGCCAATCTAAATAACTGATAAAATTTTCACGTATCTACGACTTATACTTTTTGAATAATAACAAATATTTAAAATCGTTTCAGGATAAATCGTTATCGTAACGCTATTTCGTAAAAATTTAAAATTCAAATGTACCTCAAATATTTCCTATAATGACACTTCGAGATTTCTCTATAGCTACTTGGTTAAAGATTTGGTCAAAAACTGATTTTGCGTAAAAATTCTCGTTTTTCTGTCATTTTTTTTGATTTTCTCGTTTTTTTTGAAAATTGTTGGAAAATGTTTACTTTTGACCTCTATAATGCACCGGATCTTCACTTTTACATAGGAAACCACCCCCAAAGTTTGAAATTGAAGCATTATTTCGACTAGTTATGCTGTACACAGACACAAAAACAAACATAAAAAAAAACACACATCATTGTAAAATCAATACATTCATCACTTCGTTCAAAATCTAAAAACATAAAACGTATATTTTGTATTATAAATTTGTAATTTATAACATCTTTTAATATCATACCTACTATAATAAAATTATGACCAACAATCAGCATGGGTCCATATGTCCATAGCGATTTAATTAATTAATTTTGTCTTTTAGATTTATTGAATCTGATTTTTTTTTGTATTTAGATGATTGAAGAGTTACATGTAAATAATTGACTTGTCAAATAAGTTTACTTTAATTAGGTATATTATTGTAGTAACGGGATGCAATCCGTGAATCACCATATGTAAATTTTTTTCGCTTTCGATTTATTGGTATCTACAGGGTGTCCCAAAGAGATCTGACATTCTGAAAAATGAAATAACTTTTGTTCTAATCAATATTTTTTAAAAATTTCTTTTAAATATAATCATAGACACTTGCGGTACATTTATTTTTTATTTTTTAATACTGAAAATAAAAAACTTAAATTTGATAAAATTTTTTTTTGAAATATTCAATATAGCCAATTTGTAAATATGATTTTTAGAAAAATTTATATGGTAAAAACACTTATTTAAGTCAAATGGCTGATTTTTTACAATTTTTTTAAATATCAATATTATCGTTAAGTAAATTACGATCTATAGTTTATGTTAGAAACATTTTAATTTCAAATAATATAAAGTTTTTTAAAAATATTTTATAAGAACATTTTTAAATAGGTTCATGTTAAAATATAATTATTTTTTTTATTGCATTTATTTTAATAATATGTGATGTATAAACTCTAAATTACTATAATTAACTACAATCAACCATGGTATTTATCCATGGCTAAAAAGAATATTAAAATTATAATAAATCTTTTTAATAGCATACGGGAAAATCCTGAAAATACATTTAATTCTTTATTTGAGAATGCAGCCAAAAAAGCTCAAATGTTTGGAGAAGAAATAAAAATCCCTCAACTTTGTGGTCAGCAAACTCAAAGAAGTAATATAATTGTTCGTGAGCCTATGGATTGGTTTAAAGTTACAATATTTATACCATTTTTGGATCATATTATACATGAACTTGATTCTAGATTCAATGAAAGGTTTAATAATATTATTGCACTAGAAGGTCTAATTCCTGCAAACATTAACTTTTATGATACTAAAAGTATATTAGAATCCGCTAAATTTTATTATGAAGATGTTGAGGGTTCAGAGTTAGAATTGAAAGCGGAAATACATTTGTGGAAAAATAAGTGGACAAACATTCAAAATAATCCACAAACTGCAGTTGAGGCATTAGAATACTGCAATGAATTTTTCTCCAACATAAAAATACTATTACACATTTTTGCCACTTTACCAGTTTCCACAGCCACAGCAGAGAGATCTTTCTCGACCTTGAGAAGGTTAAAAAATTATTTACGGTCCACTATGTCTGAAGTACGTCTCAATGGTTTGGCCATGTTAAATATTCATAAAGAAATAGATATAAACCAAGTAGTTGACACCTTCGCTCGACAAAAAAAAAAGGAGGATGGAATTAGAAGATTGGTCAAAATGACCTAAAAATTCTTATTTATTTTTTGTTAATTGATTATAAAGAAATAAAGAATACAATAAGTGGATGTGATTTGTGAATGATGTGATATACGAGTAATTTGTTTAAATTGTTACTTGTTTTATTATTATTTTTTTTTTTATTAAGTACAGAGAAGATTTCTTTTTTTAAATAAAGGTATTTGTTTTAGATGTATTTTTAAATTTGTCACTTATGTTTATCCATTTAAATATTAAGCACATTATAGGACTAAAAAAAGGTCATGCCATCAGGATGTAGTATACAGAATAAAATTATACCTTAAACTAAGCGCCCCCCATAAAAAAATCCTAGATCCGCCACTGGTAACAATATGTTAAGAGCCTTTTATTAAATTTTCAAGCTTTTCTGTCTAACAAATAATTTTTTATCGATATTAATTTAAAAAAAAACTAATAATGATCGAAAATTTCAAATGCCTATGTATAGTTCAACTTTAGTTGAACATTTTTAAAAATTGCACGGTGGATAGAATATACTTATATAAACATTCGGTGAAAATTTCATGTATTTATGGTCATTCGTTTTAAAGTTACATCAAAAACCAAAATCGATTTTGTCGAAAAATGAGTGTGCATAAAATTTCCCGTTTTCCCTTAATTTTTAGTTTGTTTTTCTCGGTTATTTAGAAAAGTATTAATAACTTTTTTACTCTTGACCCCCCAAAGTACCAACTTGATTCACTTTCTGATCGAACGAGGTACTGAAATAAAAAATCGAAGCATTTTTACTGGACCAAAACGTGATGACAGACAAAAAAAAAATAAAAACACACATCATGTTAAATTCAAAACATTCATCGCTCCGCTCAGAATCTAATATCAATACTTTTTATGAAAATATAGAATTCTTACGCTTGGCTAACAATTTTTCAATAAATGAATATATTACACATTAATAAGAATGGTATTTATGCCAGAATTTATGATGGTACCTGTAAATTTCATAATTGTGCAATTATTATGATACTCACGATTTTTAAAGATGTTCATGTAGAATTAAAGTGATTAAAAACCACATTTTCAGCAAATAAAAATTCAAGTATCAAACAAAAATATTTAACCTAATTTAAAAAGTCGACGTCTAGTTTCACATAAAATATAAAAATTTTACATACTAAAAACTTTTAGCTAAGTATAATAATTATAAAGTGTATTAGTGAAAATTATGGTTTTATTGCTCAATAATATTATTTTTATTTTTCTCTCGAAGGTTAGATGCTATTAAATGTGTAAACACACGTCGTTCCTTTTCCAATTGGGAAAGTTGGATCGAGCACTCCTCCTGTTCTCGTTTCACTGTTTTCAAAGCCTTATCAAGTTCCTTCGATTCAAGAATCAGCATATTTCTTTCGCTAAGTTTCCTCTCAACAGCTTCAATCCTTGTGTTTTGATCCAAAATCGCTTTCATTTTGCTTATAATATCTGTGACACTAAAATTTTCATTAGTTGAATATTGATCTTCTATAGTTTTACGTAATAATATAATTTCTTGACCGATCATTGAATTTTCAAAATTCAAATTTATATTCTTTTTTACATCGGACAAAGAATGAAAAACTTTATCAAGGCGTTCAATTTGGAATTTTACTGGACGAACTTTTCTTTTTTCTATTCTTTTGGCAAATCTCATTATTATATATTAATACAAATATATTATTTATTTAAATTGTGATTTGATATTAAAATATTATTGACTTATTTATATTCAATGTGTGCCATTACTATAGTTATTTAAGTACAAATTATCTGTATTTTATATTTTCAGCGGAGCTATGAATATATTATTTTGATTTTACAATTATGCGTGTTTTTTGTGTCTATATCTACTAATAAATAGTAAACATAATAATGTTTTGATCTTCAAATTCAGAATTTTTTCCGTTAGAATAATGAATCTAGTTGATACATTCGAAAGTCAAAATTTAAAATTCCCATCGGTTTTTAAAAGCACCTGAAAAAAAAAATTAGGGACAACGTAAATTTTACGTGAAATCGGCTTTCAACAAAATTGATTTTGGTTTTTAGGGTTATTTTTAAAAAATTTCGGTGGTTACATGAATTTCTTAATGAATACTTATTTTAGCATTTCCTACACACTATGAAATTTTTAAAATATTTTGACTTATTTTGAGCTATTTATAGTAATGTATGTTGAAATGTTCAATAGTTTTCATTAGTTTTTTTTTTAAATTATTGGCAATAAAAAAATTTCAGTCGGCCAAAACTTTGATAATTTATTTATGGAAATTATAAAAAAAGTTTTAATTTTTACAACATTAGATATTTGCTTGATTTCTTATGGTGCATTTCTCTTATTTTGTTATAATTAAAAGACGAATAACTGTAGATATTCGAAATTTACACTTAGCTGTATAGGTTTATTTAACATTTTCTTTAGTTCATACAATTTTCAAAATATTTTAATTCGTTTTGAGTTGTTTATGGATATTTAAAATTTAATGTGCTTTTAGATTTTTTTCTATAAATTTCAATCAAATTTTGTTTGTTGGGTTAAAGTGCTTAAGATTGTATACATTACTCCTGATATATTGTTATAATAGCAATCGAAAAATATTACAAAAAAACACATTAGGTATGCACAATTTTTGTTATAAGCACTTCAAGTTCAAATGTTGACAATATTTATAAAATTTAAAATTTGCAAATTATTTTGTTGTTTAAAAAAATGACCAATTTTCGTAACTAAGGATTGAAAATTTTAAAAAAAGGTTGCACATATCTAAATAGTTAAATTTTTAACCAAAAATACAAACACAGTTTTTTTTCGGTTCATCTGAACTGTATATTTATTCAGTACAATGGTGTTATATTACTGAAATTGAAGGGTACCAAAACTATCATTCTTTCAAAATCGTTCAACGCACGGTTTCTAAATTGAATTATTTTGGAGAAATCGAAAGCCATCTCCCCACCCCTAAATGTTTTAGTCTAGAAAACGGTTTCCAAAAACTAAAATTACCTTTGAAGGAGCCTACTTGAACTAGCTATGCCTAATGGTTTCAAATTTTCATAGCTTAGGTAACTTTTTTTAAGAGAAAAATTCTACTCTACCGTGATACATACAGGGTGAATTCGATTAATGATGAATTGTTTCAAGTTTTGATTTTTATTCTGAATTTAATATTTTCATATATTTATAATTATTATACCTATATTGTTTAGTAATTAAAGAAATGCTTTGAAGCGTAAAACTGTTTTTTTTCCGAATTGGGACTATATTTTATTACTGAATCTAAATTGTTGAACAAGTAATTGTATAAATATTTTAAATGTATATATAATATAAATCAAAGTTCAAAGTGTACTTTTTGAATTATTAAACTAAAGATTGTAGTTCATGATATGTCTAAATGTAATAGGGGGTTTAATGATACTACAATATTTTAATAAATTAAAATTAACTTATTTTAGTACGCGTAAGTGTTATGTTTAATAATACAAAATACCATTCATAATAATAGCACGTTTGTTAATTTTTTTATTCAGAGTTCACTCGCCCTTAAAATATATAACGAAATGAACGTACCTAAGGCAAGTTCGTTTGATATTAGTGTATACCTATGTCACGTGTGTAGAATGTAATACCAATACAGTTTTCATTGAAGTATAGTAATTTTTTTCTGTTCCGATAATATTTAATGCTATTCTATGTAAAACTTTAATTATTAAACGCATATCAAAATTCATCAATAATAAATAAATAATTCCTTATTTCCAATTCGGCTTCTGCAATAAGCACTCCACTAGTCCACTATTCACCAAGTCCATTATCTAACCAACACCATTTTTTACTCATCTGATAACAAACTTTACTGTTCGACAGTTTTTCTTGATGTTGCTCAAACATTTGACAGAGTTTGGCCGACAGGAATTTTATTTAAATTAAAAGATTCCTCCCCTTTTCATACTTCTTAAAAAAATAATCATATATTGAAAGTCACCACTCTTAATTAAGGTGGGTTTTGAGTTTTCAATCCTAGCACATTGTACCTTAAGAAGCCATCTTGTCCCCATGCTACCTATACAATATACACGCGGCTGCTCAACCAATATCTCCTCACACTTCAGTAGCTAAATTACTTCTTATGAAAACCAATTATCGCCGCAACCATTAATTACAAAATCATCTCAATGAAATTGAAGAATAGTACTACAAATGGAAAATTAAAATAAATAATAAGAAATCTTCGCATACAACTTTTTTTCTTAGACAAGGCACTGTCTTTTATATTTTTATGTTAAACAAAATTATTCCAGAGACTACTTGTGACAAGTACTTATATGTATTTATATATTTTGATCCTTGACAGACGTTTTACTTGGGAATAACGTATAAAACAAAAATCTTCTTTTAAACTTAAGACGAAAGTCCCACTATCCAATCTTAGGTATACATTTCAAACTCAACCTTAAAATATATTGTTGCTTTACAAAACTCTCCTAGAGTCTATTTGAAATTATAATGTACCAATATTGGGAGTGGCAAAAAAATCCAACATTCATAAAATAATTACGTTACAATCTATATCGCTCTATATAGTTCCTAACATGCCTTTCTAAGCTACAAAAGGTGAATTCATGAAAAGATTGAAAATATTAAATTAATTTTTTCTAAATTTTTGTAAATTATTTTATAAGCATCATTTAATAAACATAATATAATTATATAACTATTTAAGTATACTATATACGAAATTATGTATATATAAGCGTATTTATGCTACAATAATAAGCCCTTTCGGATTTTTTCTGTCTAATAAATAATAATAAATAGTTACTTACAAACAGTGGTAGTAATACAAAATAATAACATTTTGTATATTATTATAGTCTTTTACCTTATTTCATATTTTTATGTCGACATAATAATAATCATCTTTATCATCAAAAAGTTTTAAAATACGTAAATATGATATATCTGGGATGTATTTATTTGATCAGCCACATATTATCTCAGTAAGTATATTAAGTAGTTTGAAAAAAAATTATTTTTTAATAGTTTGTAGCACTATACATTCTCAATAACAAATTAAATTTCACAAAATAGGAATTTAAACAAAACAATTTGCAATTATTAAAAGCCTCGACTTATAGTTTAAATATCAGTTATAGGCACAATAAAAAATTATGTGAATGATTGCGTACTGCGAACGTCAATTGTGTCACGTTTTTATCATAATATCCGTATGTACACTCAATCTCACTAAAATAGATTTTAGTGATGGCAAAATCTATAAAGGTCCAACAATTAATTAATACGATTGGTTTATATTGTATTTTTAATGAGTCTCACTAATAATAGTGAAATCTCCCCTGTGAAGAAATTTTCTTTTCCTTTTTAATTGTTCGATAACTTTTCTAGAATCTATAATAATATTGGTTATTTTTTCATTGGGAGGGATAGCATAGAATCTTCTGACCCTACTTATTCAAATCGGTTAAGTATGACAAAACTCGATCAATTTAAATAATAGATTAGCCATTACCTGCAGTATTTAAGGAAGTGGAAGAAGATAATTATATGAAAAAGTTGATTGTTATTTATTGATAGATACCTATAATAAGCGTATAGGTACTTCATTAAAATAGAAAAGCAGCTTAAAACGAAGTTTTTAAGCACCGTTTTTTTGCATGGATCTTTATGAACGTCTGTGTTATCTATACGACTATACAGGTATTAACATATTAAATGTCATCATTTTTTATATAGACTATAATAATTGTCTATTTATTATATATGAATTAGAACATCAGGTAATAAGTTTTGATCTCAATCCTATTTGAAGCAATACTTAACAATTCTGATAGTAAGCTTCAATGAAAATCCAGTATTAAAGATATCAGATTGATTACAAACATATATAAATCTATTAATTTACCTGATATATTTGATTAATTTTCACAGTGGAAAATGTTGAAATAAATTACTTAAATTTGTATATTAAATATTTATGATATTTTTATTAATTTAATCGATTTGAATGTTCCTTAAAAAACGTCCGCTATTTGAAGGTATATAATGTATATAATTTTTGTACATACAGTGAAATTAGCATTGACAGTAATTTTGTAGAAGGACTTTTTTACCACGATACATAGGTATCCATAATTTCTATTACAGGGGAATTAAAATGATAATTTTTAGTATTTTGTTTTATGTGTTTTTTCAGGCAATCAATAAATGATGTTGAACATCACTGGAAACGTTAAAATTATTATATCATAGCTATACTTTTCCTTTAGAGTTCCGAAGTAAGTTTATTTCATTAAATGTTTATATATTTTTTCTGTACAATTATGCACTGATAAATATTAATTTTATGTTAAAAATCAACTGTTCAACAGAGTTAACGTTTTTTTGCAGATAGTCACAAACTATATATTATATTATATTATGTGTAATGTGTATAATATCAAATATATGTACTCAATTTTGTAAATGCGCCATTATTATATATTGGAATACGCACCGCTGCAATATTGTAAGCACGTACATCACGTATATCACTTAAACATTCCATTTATTATATTTTATACAATATGGGTCATAATATTCCTTATTGTCATATGTTATTATAAAATGCAGATTATAATGATATGATGTATTATATTATATTGTAAAAAAGCCAATGTCAATCGACAAAATATATACAATTTGTTCCAGTAACGCGTTTAAGTTCTAGCCAAAATTTTTTTTCAAATGCTTGTCTTATCAGATGCTCACAATGGTTTGCAGATTTTCATTTAAAATTTTTAAGTTACGTAAAATTTGTTGTTTCAACTTGTAGTGTGTATATTTGTTTTGTTTTTAGTTATTTGAATTTGACGCTGTAATTGTTCAAGTACCTATTACTGTACTACTGCCAGTTGACAATCGGCTAGTCGTCATCAGTCTACATTTATTGCGTTGATTGAGTTCGAAAATACGCTGTAAGGTTTTGACATTGTAAAGGTTTGTTTTCTTGTTGTTCCTAAGACATGGACAATGGCTTTGCTGTTTCCGTGTTTGTTGTGTTGCTGTTAAAGTCTAGACAAATCACGGGTTTTGTTGAATATATTGAAAATGTATTGGTTGCTGTGATCCACGACGGCCTTTCGCAATATACTTCGTTAGTCTAGGCCCTAGGGTTGTAATTTTCCTCATGATAGTAATAGTTATGACACTTGTTGATTTATTGTACGGTGTACATTGTCAATTATTATTTGTTTTGTAATCGTTAAAGATTTATACTTAACAACCAGGCAGATATTATTGTTATTATTATACGATTGCAACCTTTTAAGAACAAAAAATAAATAAATTTATACATTCCACTACAAAAAACGGTATTAGTTAATTTATAATATAGCAACAAAACTGTCCTCAGTGGCGTATGTAGAAATAATTTTCGGGGTGGGTTTTAATATTTATAGCAACTGACAAATGGCCTAGCACCTAAAGGCTAATATAATAATTATATTTACTAAACAATTATGGCTGTAATTTGGGCGGCGGGGATACATCCCACTAGAACTCTCTCTTATACACGCCATTGACTGTCCTAGTTGTCTTAAATAACTATTTCAAAAGCTTATTGAAAAATAAATATAGACTATTTAGAAATAATATGTTTTATTATACAGAAAGTACTGAAAATATTGTAATATAAATTAAATATTTTATTTATTTATAATATTTTTAATCATAATTTGAAAGTGTAAATATAAAAAATAGATTATGATGCACTGAACTAAATACAATATGGAATATGTATTAAGTACAATTATCATATAATAATATGTAAAATGAGCCTATACGGGAGAGAGCCGCCATCATATAATTATACATTGTGATTGAATTTCTAAGTTTTTAACATTAATATTATTATATTGATAACAATTTTCATTGATAACTTGACGTTTAATCATGTTTGCCGAAGACTCAGAATGCATATAGTGACTTTTTATTAGGCTCATATTTTTATTAATTCACGCGTTCCATGTATTTAGTTTAGTGGTATGATGTAGTACAATTTGTAATATTTACAATGACAAATTGTAGGTAGTGTCGCTGATTTTAAGGATGCTTCTTGAAAGTAGGTAAGTTTCTGCGTTGCTTCAAAAAAAAGTATGTTCTTCAATCCACTATAATAGTCAGTTATTCTTCATAAAAGAACAGTACTTTTCCAATCGATCGTATTTTAGTATTTTTTTTAAAGTATAGTTTGAAGTACATTCAAGTAATTACCTTCCTAAAACTAATAATTATTTTTGTAAAAAAAAACTACTCATTTTTACAATAATTATTTGAGTGTTATTGTTTCGACCATGTGACTAACCATAATATTTATTTTAATTTGATATTTTTCCACGCAATGTACGGTGTTCCCAAAATATATAAAATATTAAAGCATATGATTTTAAGCAAGGGGAAGTATTGTGTAGATACTGCTTAAACTTAAATAGATCTACAATTATTAAAATCAAATATTGATTATAAATCTCAAATCTCACCAAGATAAAAATTAGTGTATTAATGTAATAATATAGTGCATTTATATGCATTACATATGATAATGATAATTACATAATATATTAATATATCATGTTCAAAAACTAATTTGAATATCGACTTAGACGTAGAATTATATGCCCGCGTGTGTTCTTAATAATTTAGCGGCGACCAAAGCTCTGTTATTTATATATGGTTATATATTTTTGTTTCTGAGAAAACATAAACGTACTTTACTTGAACTTTTAGGGGTGTTTGTTTTAACGACTGATGAAATATCATACATTTTATATCGTTGTTTTTTTTTTATGAATTTTACATAACATTGTGTGCATAATATGATATTTACGATTAAATAATATATAGTTGAATAGCTCACGAGCGAATACGACCGGAGGATTAAATATATATGTGTTATACAGGTACATATTATGCTGTACCTATATTTTCATCTTAATATGTTGCTTATGTTATTTTTACACGATTTATGTCCGTAAAGTTAACTTTGATTGTTATTATCGTGTCATATAGCATTTTTTTAGCGCTCAAATATTATTATCTAATTACATCAAATACAATATAGCATAATAATATTACATACATTATGGTAGGCATGTATTATAGATGCCATGCCACCATTCATGTACCGATGTATAAAAAGTGAAAAATGTCCTGGTAGAATCGTGTATTTAAATCCAGTTAGGTTTAAATATAATGATAATTATATATATTATTATATTATCAGGTTAGAAAACTAGTTGAAATATTGACTTAGACGTAGAATTATTTTCCCACGTGCGTTCTTAATAATTTAGCGGTGGTCAAAGCTCCGGTGATGGTGGTGGTTTTGGTCACCTGCAGGGTCTTAGATGTGAAATATTTACAGTAATCGATATTTCGATATACTCATACCAGTCATACTTATACCATTGATTTCACTTGATTAATTCTGATATCATTTGTTAAAATAGTTATGTGTTTGAAAGTCACATATATTTTTAATCATAAAAAATAATAATAAAAAAGAGTCGAACATTAACGATTTATGCACTTATTAGTCAATTTCAAAGATGGACAAGATAATGAAATAAATTAACTTCAGCTAGTTGAGGTAAGTCATTAAAAACGTTAAGTAATCAGTTAATTGTTAACAACTAATGAACTTAACCCTAAAAGCTTAAAGTGAATACGATAAATATGTTTAACTTACATAGTTAAATAGAAGTCGATTATTGTTTTTTAAACTATACCTAATCTAGTCACATAACTCTGTATGTTTTTTTAATTTTTAATTAGTAAATGATTATTTTGTTAAAAGCATATCCTACTATTCGTTCTACTAATTCTTGTTTATTACTCTCCATGATTTTCTATTTTTTGTATCTACTATTTATTTTACTAAAAAATCCAAAAACTGTTAACGAGTGTAAAATATTTTTATGAAAGTCATCGACGGATGGACGGATAAATAGATTATTTTATGCAAATGATCGAATTGGGTTATTATTTATTATTCTATTTAATAAATCCAATAACCTTAACTTTTATAACAAAGAGCTGTATGGAAACTACGTTTTATTACCGAGCACACAAAATATACGTGAATGGAACACTGTTTTAAGAATTTATAGTACTGTATATTGGGAAGGATATAAAAAGTCATTTTAGTAGTAGTATGATGTAACAACGAACTTTTTTAATAATATGTACAAACAAATAAACAAATTTTGTCTAGTAAATTATTATATATTAAGTTTATGATTTAGATTACCCCTTTATTTATAATACACAAACTTTAAAACATGGATTATGAACTTAATCCAACGTCGTAGTTATTATTTTACTCATAAATTAATTCCAAATTGATAAAAATACGTGCTAAACTTCATAATGGTATAATTTTCATACATTTTTTTTAAGAAAGTTAACATGTGATATAACTACAAATAAAATACCCACTTACCTCACGACTTGAAATTTCTGTCTATAAAACCGTCATCTATCAAAAAAAAAAAACTATAAAAAATGCAATAATTAGTAATGCAGCATGTCTTGAAGACAACATACTATAATTTATATATCTATATAGAGATGTTTACGAGCCGTTTGTAATGTTTTTTATATACATAATCCATAGACCTATTTACAAATTAAGTGCGCTTTAGATAAAATTCACGTCCCCGTCATAAATTAAACTATTCCCTATGGAAGACAAAGTAAGAATGAATAGGTAATATTTATTTGTTTGATAGTACCTAATCATAATTAGAAAATAGAGAATATGCATTACACAACCCGTTCAAGAGTAATTTTTATTTATTTATTATAATAAAGCGGTATATCAAAACCATAAATATATACAACAACTAGATTCCCGTATTTATACTACAATTGTAGCCGATATTGAAGACGTATGCCATTTACAAAGCAGGCAATGTTAACATTTATTCTTATCATTACAATACTGACACCACCATACTATATAATATATATACATATATAATCACCATATGAATATTATACTATTATGAATCGCGCTTTTTTCAAAACTGCACTTTATAGTATTTTGTTTTATTATATATTATTAAATATTATCATCATATACATTATTATATACTCAATCGTTGTTTCCGATTTGACTGAGTGACTGCAACTTGCATACTTACGTATACACTATACAATATACACACTACATTTTAAAAACTTATTTATTTTTAATTCGTTTTAAAATGTACGATTGTAAATATTATTATATTCCATCAAGGTAATAAATATTAAAATATTAAAATAAATATTTATTTTTTGTTTTGAAACCTATACATAATATAAAAAACATTCTCTAAGCATAATATCTATATTAATTCTTCAAACTCTGCTATAAATCAATAAAGTAATTGAATGTTAGTATGTTACATAGGTTAGGTCAGGCCCTGACCGTCAGGGTGGTCCAACCAGCGGCCCGCGAAGCTTTTTTTTGGCCCCTCCAACAATTTAAAATTTAAATTTTAAATCACAATAATATTATAACAAAATCGTAATAAGAAGATATACAATTTATACCATCTTATTACAAATTTATACTTTAAATTTTATATTTTATTGTTATATACGGTGGGAGTTCCCGGGTGTCGATCATATCGCGATAGACGCACAATTGCGAGCATTAAATATTTCTCTAAATCTAAATCTAATCAGTAATCATTAACCAGTCGACCCCGTGTGTTAAAAACAATGCCAATGATCACATAAATAGTTTTTTTTTTTTATTGTTTTTTATTATTATTATTATTTTTTATTGCATTCCTAGCTTAATTTATTTTTTTAGTAATTTGTTGATAATTTTAAACATGAAAACATTCAATAATAATAATAATTAATAATTTGTGCATTATATAAAATAAAATATAAATAGGTAATAATATAATTTCTTTTCTTCTGGCGGCCCCCGGTGTTTTTATGAAAGTGTAAATTGGCCCACCAACTACAAAAGGTTGGACCACCCTGGGTTAGGTTAACAATTATTATAATATTATGAATTATTTTTAATTCAAATTTCAGTCTACATAATTTAGTTAAATTTACTATTACTGTGATAAATGAAATACATTTTGTGAAGGTATAATTTTAAATAAAGATATTTTTAGTAAGGATCATAACTATTCATTAATACCATTAACAGATTATGTTTGTTTCACAAATTTAAAAAATAGAGGTAAATTGAAGTTTGTTTCAACGTTTATATTTGATATAATATTATTCACTGAAAAATGTTATCAAGCATATTCTTCAAACATAAAAAATGATAACTTTTTCTTCCAACCACAGACCTATTTTAATGGCGCATCCTCATCCTCAACCTAGAGAAAATATCTGACAACATCTGATAACTGATGTGCAAAAAGTGGTATTGTGGAAAAATAAATTAGACATTGACATATTGTTGTTTATTTCATATACCTTTATTGTATTGTTCAACTTTTCATTTTAATAATCAGCTGACGGCTATCACCAAAAATTTACTAATTCAGTAATCATGATACTAAAAAAATATTGCAACAATAAAGTATCACTCATTACTCGTATTTTTTTCAAAATATCCCTTTTTGTTTATAGCGAAAGTCCTAACCGGCATTTTATTGAAGTGGACGATCGGCCGTGTGTCAGGCGCTTCCTTTTGATCTAAATAAAAAATTACAAAGTCCGCAGCTGTTTGGTCCCAGTGTCGCCGATCACGTATGGAAAATGGGGTAAATACCCCTAGAACATTTTTAGTCGGTGGGTCGTGAGTGACTGCTTTTGTTACATAATATAGGGTAAATACTAAATAATATTAAGGATATATTATTTCCCATACAACTTAAAGTTTAAAACTTACACTATAGTCTTTTTTGAAAGAGGTGCCCTCCTTTATCCGTATTGGGTGGGCGGGTAGGTGGTACTTTCAAACAGGATTTATCCCAGTGGTTTAAAAAAGGTTCGGCTCCACTTTTTGCTTTTGTTACAATAACAAAAGTAGGTACCTACAATTCGACACGCTATGACAATATTGCATAGCATGTTAATATAAGGAATGAAATTAAAAAAAAAACAAACAAAGATAAAATGAATATACCTCTTTATTAAATGTTACATACAACACTTGTCTTTATTTATGTATACCATACAAGTAGGTATTAATATATTGTATTATATAATATCAAGTATAAATATATGAAATATTAAATTATAAAGGCACACATGTGTACAAAACACATACACGCAGACAATAGTAATATACATGTTTGTTATAAGTAATATTATTAGCATTGTAATTAAATAGGAACTGTTAAAAATAAATGTTTACATTGATAAATTTTATATTTTTATTTCAAACTCTCGAGTCAAAAAATATCAAATAAATCAATGTATTCACAAAAAGAAACGCGCACGTGCGCGCACGCACACACACACAAACACACATACATATAATATATCATTGATTTCCATTATTTTAAGCGTGGGAATACTTATATATATAATATATATATATTATACAATCTTACAAGTGCCCATTTAAAACAATTGCTCCAAATTTATTATTAAATCATACAAAATATCAGTCGAAAAATAAAACAAAACACACATTATATTTTATCATCTAAGATTTTTTAAATTAATTAGTAATTACTACTTACATAATATTAACTATTTATCAGTGACTCTTAAATGGGCAAAACGGTATTTATTAATTTTGACACACTTTTTGTAGAATAATTTCTCATATGATATTAAAATAATACAAATTAACACATACATATTGAAATACAAATAGTTTAAAGCTGAATAAATGTTGTTTTACCGATAACCATGGCAGTGTTGAATGGAATTTTTTTTTACCCACTCGTTTTTTGTTTACCAAATTTCCACCGAAAATGTCTTACATGATGAAAATTGTTATGATTTAAAAAATTTAGTTTTAGACGTGTGCATATGTAAATACGTACCTATATTATTTATTTTTAATTATTATTATGCATATTTGTAGTTTGAAAACATGTGTACTTAGATAAAAATAGGCATTTGAAGTTGGTTTTGCGAACACTTCAATAGTAAACAGTTATTATTTAAAAAACAAGTTAATCCCGACCAACAATTGTTTTAATTCATCGTTATTTGTAGATGGCAAACAATATTAAAGGTAGGCATCACAAATGTATAATTATGAATTAAGGAAGTCTAAAAAAAAAACTACATAATATTATATATTTTCTAAACTCAATTTATATATATGAAACGGAAATGTTATCATCAATTCACTTATGTTAAATAGTTACTAATCGTTACTGTAATGTTTTACTTTGAGTACGAATTTGTGAACGAATTATTAATATCAGTTGTTACTTGTATTGTTATATTTACTACTTGTTATAATATGATGGGCTGTTATAAATTTAATATCTACAGAGTACCTTCTATAATTGGGTAACTTAGACATGATCGCTGTTACGCTGCCAGTAAAAATAGTATATTTCTGAAGTAAATTTACATAGGTAGATGACATAATCTACTACGCTTGCAGTATTGAATGATTTAAAATTAGAATCATTCTAGATCAAAATATTTTTTCAAGTCATATCCTATCCATTAAAATAACTGTCGTTCCTTCTATTTTATATCGTTTCTTTGCAATTAAAATATTTTTCTTAGTGCGCATGCTTACGTTATGATAATTATAAATTATAATATGATAGAATTAAGACCGTTTTATTTATGCACAAACGTAGTAATTCATTTGTTAAATAATTGTAAATATTGTTATATAGTGTAGATGTAGGTATCAGATTTGTAAACAGAGTTCAAAATACAATTCACTTCGACTAAACAACATAAATTATGCATTTAAACTGTTTAATTCAGTCTTATGGTGATTCGATATTAAACATCTTAAAATCGTTTTCCATTAAACCGTTTCGATATCATACTTGTAAATGTAGCATTATAATATAACAATATAATATTATCACGTAGAATTATGCATGATTTTAATTTAACATAATGTTATTATGGATAGTGTGGATAACACAAAATTAATGACTTTATGCCACCGTTTAATAATTTAAATAAACCTATGAATCGATAAATTATTGATATCAAAGCAATTTCATGATTATTATTTTGATATTCGAGAATTTTTTTTTTACTGTAACGATTTTAAATAGGTTCCTGTGTCCTAATCTTATAATTTTAATTTCATAGATTAAAATAAACGCAGACATAAATGCACAGTCAATATTAATTTGAATATGCTAAGTAATGAGTAACAATAGACAATAGTGGTGTATTATATGATAAACATTAAAACCATATTCAAGTTGGTGATAAAATAATTATTTTGACGAGGAATATAATGGAAAATTAGAGTTACTTAAAAATATTATTATGTACCTGTTTAGTATTATTTAACATTATATGAACTATGCATTTTAATATATTATATTAAGTTATAATACGTACAACTTTTTAAATATTTTACGTGTTATGTAACTATAATATTATTAATATACACACATAAAGTAACAATATAGTTACTATTAAATATGAATATAATATAATAAAATATATATTTCTAAATACAATTTGAACAATATTTCAAAATTATTTTACAAAAAGTGAGGAGTAAAATTCTGATTTTAAATGTGTTAAAAAATTTCATTTTCGCTAGGTATATTTTATTCTATTCATCAAACACAAAAATTATAAGATAACATAATTATAACCAAAATTTCATTTTTAAATATTATTATGGTACAAATATACATTCATATAATTTTTGAAAGAATTGTTAAATATTTTCTTTTATAGTAGTAAGTTTTATTTATAAAATTAAAATAATTAATCCAGTATTTTATACTGTCTAGTTTTTAATTATACATTTTTTTTAAATATGCTTTTTAAATGTTTACATAAGCATATTCATCATACAATATATTTTTTAATGAGTTCCAGATAATATTAAATATAAATTAGAATACCTTTAATAAATTATACTATTTAATCAAGCCAGGTTATTGTTATTAGTTATCGTCACAATTTTTCCTAGGCTATCGATTAAACAAAACACATAAAATTCTACTTAAAAATGAACGAAAATACAATTTTAATTAAAAAATTTAAAAAATATTCTATATAAAAGTAAAATAACACAATTAAAAATTAAAATGCTCATGCAATAAATTGTTGGATGCATGATACCTATACAATTTACTTTATGCATTTTTTCAAGCAAATACAGAACACTCTTAAAAGAAACATTAATAATATTATATAAATAATTTTTATAAAATATTGTAACGTAACTAAAATGGTAATGAAATAATTTTGATTTTTTGTTTGAATTTGACACTAAATGGTCAATTATTTTGATATTAAATTATCACTGACACATTATACAAATGTTCTTAACATAAAATAGAACTAAATAATGTACAATCTTAATAATTAATTTTGATTTAATTTCTATAAATATAAATAAAACATCAAATAAATTTATAAATATACAATAATCTTAACATATATGCGCATTACATGTTTATATCTGATTAGAATACTAATTTACGTACAATACTATTGTAGTATCATCAACATTAATTATGTATTAATTATCATATATTATCTAGGTAATTATTATATGATTTCAGGATTCTTTATTCCACAATCTATAAATGATTTGAACAATGAAAACATTATATAAATATAAACTTTATATCATAACCTGTAATATTCAAGAGTAGGTACTTTAATAATTATAAAAAATAGAATACTCCTGTATTGGATTAGTACACTTGAGTGAATTTATGTCTGATCAACATATTATATTGAAAAGCTTTTTATTTTTTTTTACATGAAGTGAAAGTATTTCACAAGTTCAGATATGAATCAAAACGTTATAACACTTTAGGCCCTTTAGGGTGTAAAGTACAATCATTTTCGTTTTAAAATATTCAAATAACGTTTATTAAAGTTTATATTCGTGAAATTATTGAATTTGGGTTGAGTGTTCATTAAAATTTATAAATGAATTAAGTGTAATTAAAATTTCATAATTTAGAAAATAAGAAAAATTGGGAAGGTTACAACTTCCTCCCAGTGTGAGATTTACCAATATATTATTTATTACACATTTGATTACGTGATATTTTGTTATTTTTTTTATACATTTTAAACCTAATATATACATATTTAATAAATTATATAAGATCGAAAATATAAAAAACATAACATTTGATTTAGGACTGCGTAGTGTTAGTCGGCTATATTCATTTATTAAGTATTTGCAGCGTGGTTATAGGTAGTGGTCACTCATACACAAATATAAAGTTCAATATGACGTTCATGCCTGTGAGTAAATAAATAGGGTAAAAATATTTTTAAATATAGGTCTGTTTATGTGTATTCAATATTTAAGGTAAGATAACGGTGTGTTCGCATCAATATTTTCGATGTTATAAAAAAAATATACTCTTAGTACAACAATTTTATTTGACTTCTACATTAGTCCCAAAATAATTCAATCAAACAATTAGTTAAGTACAAATTATATATATTCTTTGGTTAGGTTATGTCAACTATATAGAAAATCTCTGACAAACTGAATGTTCTGGAACGGTTAAAGTCACATTCACTGTTTATGGTTGAATACTTTGAAAAAGTCAGAAATGCATTTAAACGACCAAGAAGAATATATTTATTTTTTTACATATAAAAAATATAAATGTATGTTTTAAATTATTTTAAAGTGTAATCATAATGATAATTAGCTTGACGATTAAAATCAAAGACAAAATTTCATTCTTTCCAACACTCAAATAAACGAATGATATTTTCACTATTATATAAGTCTGAGAACAAGAAAATATTACGCTAATATTATATTTTTAACTATATCGATAATAATAACTAAAATATTGTGACATCAAAGCAAATTATAAATAATGAAAGTAAAATTGTTTCTTGAATAATTTATAAACCCAATAATAATGATAATTTACTGACTTAAAATGTTTATTATAAATTCGAACTTTATGTAAGGTATAAGCGCATCGTTCTTTGATATGAAAGAATAATTCAGAACGTTGCTTATAAAAAAATAAAACTATTGCTTGAAGTATAATAATTATAAAATATCCCTCAATAGTATAACATAATGTATTTGCTAATAGGTAATAAAAAAAGTATTGTTTTGATAGTTATTAGGTAG
The DNA here is from genome assembly GCF_037042655.1 of Diuraphis noxia. Lineage (NCBI taxonomy): Eukaryota > Metazoa > Arthropoda > Insecta > Hemiptera > Aphididae > Diuraphis > Diuraphis noxia. The sequence continues at coordinate 56,382,768 of NW_028301711.1, forward strand.
TCATCTAAAACTAAACATAAAATAATAATATTCTCTGTACTACAATTTAATTTATTTTAGTTTGCTGCAGAGTATAGCTTTAACTTTGAAATTATCTTGTCGGATTCATGAAATTTCTAAGAAAAACACATAACCAATACCTACGGTTGTTTTTACTATAATATGTAAATGTAATCACAGAAGTAATAGGCGAAACTGTAAAATAAAAAAAATAAAAACAATTGTATAAATACATGCCAATAAACCAGTGTAAACTATTTCTAAAATGTATTATATTATACACAAAATATTCAATCAAAATTCTTATATTGCATTTAAAAGTAATTTGATGTATTGTGTCAATTGCCGTATCAGTAGGTACCTACCTAATACCTAAATACTGAGAAAAGTATGATAAACTATAAGAAAGTAATTGGTACGTAGGCAATAATTACTAGGGCTCGAGTTTATATGTAGTATTACATTTATTATTTTGCATATTATTGTTTTTCTAGTACTTAAGTCTAAAGAGTAACTAGATTTGATGGAAATTTTAATTTTAATCTGAAAAAATTGCAGTGTGTATTTGAATAACTATTAGAATATTTATAAATATTTTATTTATATTTTACGTTCTATGCATATTCATATTTTTTTGATATTGTATAAAGCATATTATTACATAATATTTGTGGTTTTTAAGTAGGAATATATTTTTAGTATTTTGAATATAATGTATATTGAGTTTATAAACTACATTTCAAAGTATATTTACAACTTACTTATCAAAAAAAAATTACAAAAATTATAAAATCGTCGTATAAAATCATATTCAAGGATTTTTTAAAACCTATAATATTTTCTTAGTCTTATCGAAATAAACTAACATAAGAATAGGGATATACAGACATACACTATACAGGTGATTCTTTTAAGTGAGTACACTAATTATCTCAAAAAGTATTTACTTATTTCAAAATATTTTTTTACATGGTTTCAAGTTGTTAAAAAACCAACGTTTTTATTAAAAATTTATATTTTTAAATATTTTTTATCCTTATCATTTTTTAAGTTTTTTACTTTTTTGAATGACAACATAGAGTTTTAATTTCATATTTCAATACAGAATATTTTTCTAAGTATTTTGATTCATAAAAATCGAATTTAGGACGAGTAGTTTATGAGTTATATGTATTTAAAGTTTTGACAAGCGGTGTAGTGGACAAACATTTTGCGGGGTGACCCCGTACCACTCCACGCTACAATCAAAACTTTAAATACTTATAACTCAAAAACTACTCGTCCTAAATTCGATTTTTATGAATCAAAATACTTAGAAAAATATTCTGCGTTGGAATATGAAATTAAAACTCTATATTGTCATTCAAAAAAGTAAAAAACTTAAAAAATGATAAGGATATACAAATTTTTAATAAAAACGTTGATTTTTTAACAACTTGAAACCATGTAAAAAAATATTTTGAAAAAAGTAAATACTTTTCGAGATAATTACTGTACCCACTTAATAGAATCACCCTGTATACCTATAAAAATGTTATTAAATCGATCCACTACGTCTTCGATAGGTGTCTATAGTGGCGCATTATCTATATTGTCATCGACCATTGTATAACATCGTGGACGTAGAAAGAAGTTTTTCTAAGTACCAAAATGTATAAACCGAGTATTAAGAAAAAAAAATGTTGTATAATGAAACTTTATTGCTTTAGGTTAGTATTTATTCATTTTTATACAAAAAATAAAAATAAAATTGTATTACCTCTCTACGTATTTTTTATTTAATTATTTTTATATTAAGATGAAATAAAAATATGATATAAACGATTTTACAAATAATAACTAATAATATTCTATTGCTTTTGATTTGAAATAATATAACATTTCGTCTTATAAGTAATAATTTATACAAATTATTTAAAAAATAAATAAATATATAATAACAATTATATTTGATTTTTATATTATTAATTTTTAAAAGCTTGTTAACGGAATACAAACATAAGTAGTTATTTTATAGTGCATATAAAGCCGAGCCCTAGACTACCTAATTAAAATGATGAGTGCATTCAATAACGATTGATCTAATTTCATTAATCATGTTGAAATTATAATTTTGTTTCTGATTTTATTTACTTTCTTTGATATATCTACATGATATATATTATTTTAGCGATAATAATAATATTGTCTACAAATAAAAAAAAATAAACAATTGCGCATCGAGGTTGTACAACTAAAACTTTAATAAATATTAACTGTAAAACATAATAACGAAATTATTATTTTTTGATTATAAAATTGAACTAGTTTAATGTATAATTTTGATTATCAAGCCAATGACCTTACTGTCGAGGCAGTGCTTAAAACAATTTTTGATTATCTGATTTAAAAACCCATTACCATTATTACGTTTGAATGGGTACTTTTAAAATATAGGTAACTGAACTGAACTATAATAAATAAGTTAAAACAATTAGGTTATATTTATGAAACCTATATAATATATAATATATATACGCTATAAACCATTTAAGCTAAAGAGTGATTCTTATCATATGTGACAAGGGATATTTCTGTAAAGTTGAAAATATTAAATATTTTTTTTGGAAACTTTAACTACAATAACATTTAATATTTTATTAAAAAGTCCCTATACTTTATAACTTATTATAAACTAAGAAAATGACAACACTACATAATACTGAAAGGTTAAAAATAAAGTTTACGAATTCAAGTTGTTTTTTGTTTTAAACTTTAATAGAAGTTATAATGCATTTGTTTAAATTAATAGTGCTTAAGATTTTAATAATTATGAAGTTTTAAATTTAAGTTATAATAGTCTAGAAATCGCTGGCTTCTATTTTTCTATAGAAAAAGAAAATTTCTTTTAGAATTTTAGATGTTAATATTTTAAAAACAAGATCAATCAAAATTAAATTAATAATCATGAAAATAATTAATTTAAAATAATCTAAAAAATAAAGTTAATTGATGTAATCTATAATAATCTATAAAAAATAGTGTTGTTGATACCTATTGTTCAATACAATATTATATAATTCAAACAGGTATAATTTTCATTCTATGGTGAGGTTTTTAATTGTGTACCTATGTGAAAGTTTCCAAAACTAAAATATTTTAATTTCATTAATTTACAAAATTATCTGACATAGTTTGTAATAAATACAAAAATTTGTATTTTTAGTGAATCGCCCTGTGTTTGTAATATAATAGTGAATATTATTTTACTCGTCGAAGATTTAAAAATATCTAAATTTAGATATCATTTTTTAAACTTTGATTATCATATTATTACATAATATGTTTTAATTAAGCTTACAACTTTGAATTTGGTGCATATGGATTCCCGAAGTAGTTGGAATTTACGAATTGGAATGTAAACAAAACTACCAATGTTATATTATGACATAATATTTTATTCAAGGCTAAATTAGGAACTTTAGTATTATCAATATCACCAAATTTCATTCCAGCACCCATAAAATATGTAGTTCAGTCTTATTTTAATTCTGTGAATGTATATTATAATATCATATTATACCATAGAAACTATAATATTATTTAATATGTTTAATTTAGTTTGCTCAATCGTATGTCACGAGCTATAGAATATATTAAATTCACATACACATAACCTTCAAAATGCAGATAATTATGTAGGAGTTAGCTTGAAGAAAACATTTACAGTTGATGTTAACTTTTCCTTGACTGGTAAGTAGACTAGAGACGAATGAAACGAATCACTGCGACCATTCAGTTCCTTCTTGACCGATGGAGATACTGAACAGTTTTCAAGAAAAAACGACTGCATTATAAACGGCTCGTGATTTGATTCAGCAATATGGTGTTTTTTTCCTATAGACGGCGATACGTTTTCTGTTCGATGCGGCTTGATAGATGTTCCAAGTTTGTCGGTGAATACGTCATTTCCATTATTGTCCAATGACTTATCTGCTGACGAATCTTCATTTATGTTATGTGTGACTTGCGTGTTGTCGGATGAATGTAACAAAGCGTACGAAACGGGTAACTTCTTTGCATCGGAGTTGAAATGGCAATGTGTAAAATGATTTTCCAGTTGTGTCTTATTTCGAAACGCCACGCTGCAGGTGGGACATGTTAATGGCATGTCCTTTGTGATTTTATTTTCGGTGAGATGAAACTTTTCATGTACGAAAAGAAACGACAAAATGGACGTGGTAAACGAACAGTATGAACAACGATACTCTTTGGTATCATCACATATTATATTTTGTTCCTCAGCTGGATTTTGTTTAGGACTTCCAGTTGCTCTTAAGCTAGCATTCAACTCGCTGTTAGATTGCAAATTTTGTTTTTCTTCTTCTATATGATTCTGAATGTGCTTCCATTGGGTTTTTCCCTCAGAGCCATGATCATTTAATAAATGAGCACTCAACCACTTTGAACTTCTGAATCGTCTAAGACATATATTGCACACTTCGGTATAGTGCTTGTAATACCTATGACCGTTATCAGGTTCGTCGGACAATTGTCCGTTCTCAGTCATCGAATCTGCCCAGTATTTTTGGCAAGACCCATTTTCAAGTATACCATGAGAGTTCTGTTTGTGTACTCGTAGAAAATATTTACTGCAAAGTTCTTTGTTACATATATCACACACTACTCCCCCAATATGATTACCATTTTGAATCGAAATACCATGCATCCGTTGCATATGAGTTTTCATAAAATACTTATTACACAATTCTTTGTTACATATTTTGCAAAAACTGCTTAACATGGAAGTCTGCTTTCTTTCATTCAAATCTTTAGTATGGTGGTTAATGTATTCCTCGTTTTCTGCGGAATTTTTGCTACTAGCCGACGCTCTACCCATGCCTTTGGTATTACACTCGCCTTGCTCGACATGTTCTTTCAACAACACATAAGAATTAAATATTTGATGACATTCATGACATGAATGTTCAATTGGTGTATTTTCATTAGACTCCAAAGTTTCATTCATTAGTTCATGAACGATGTTTTCATGTTCATTGAAAATATGCGCTTTTAATGATCCATTTATTTGCATGTTGCATACATAACATGTTGACATATTCTCCAACGAATTTCCATTCAATTTAAAAAACAAATTGTTTAATGTAATTAGCTTGCTTTTGCTCACCAATTCAATTTTAGATTCATCTGTTTCAATATTTTTATCAATTTTATTTTCATTTTCAACAATTGTTATGGTAGCTGGAAGGTCATCATTTAAGATGTTGATTTTTTTTCCGATATCGTTGTTCATCGAATTACCATTTACAATATCATTTGTCATCAAGTTAAGAGGGGTATTTAAGTTAGTCTTAAATTCAGTATGAGGCTGATTGGCTTTAGTGTTTGGTTGGAAAAAATCATTTTGAATAACTGCCTTTTCATTATGCGTATTTATAATATGATTTGAATTACTTTTAAGTTCAATACTTTGAAGAACGTTTACATCGCATGATTCATTATTTAATTTATTGATGTAGTTTAAATTTCGCTCATCATCTGTATTCTCATCTTTAATGTTATTGTATGTGGTTTCATCTGTAGTATATTTCATTACAAGTTCTTCTTCGTTATCTACTAATTCTTGAGTGTCTTTTAAGAATAATTTTTCATGTGTTTTTGAAATTTCAGTTATAGATTCGTTGGCGTGAAGAGAAGGCGATATTGTTTTAACAGCTTTTTCACATGAATCGGAGACAACAAAATCTAAAAATTCATTTTTTATCTGTAAATTTGTTTTGAAGTTTAATGGGACATCATCATTTATCTTATAGTCACCATCGTCAGTTATTCCGTGAATTTTAGCTTTATGTCTCCTAACAAAATATTTATTACAAAACTCTTTCTGACATATACTACAAAACGCTCGTGTTTGGTTGTTAATCATATTTTTTGATACATATGTGTTTGTATTTGCCGATGAATGAGAAAACAATACTGGACTTTTAAACAATGATGATGTTGAAGCGCCAGTAAAATTATCATTAATGTTTGAAGAAAAATCGCAAGTCATGGGGAATGTTGATATTTTAATTCTATCTGACTGATCTAAACTGGAACCATTTAAATGGTTGTCACTGAAAACACCATGTTTATTAGCCTTGTGAGTTTTTAAAAAATATTTGTTACAAAATTCTTTGTTACATTGATCACAAAATGCTTCTGGATTGAATATTTGAATAGAGGTCGACCCAACATTCGTGCCTGAGGTGCATGGTTGGTTTTTAGAAAACGACATCATACAAGTTGTAGATTCATTCGAATAGTTGTATTTCTTATCAATATTTGGCATACCTTTCATAAAAGTCTGATAAGAAGAACTTAGGTCATTAGAAATTTCAATAGATGAGTCGTTTTGGAGTTGTATGTCATTAGAAAGGTGAATTTTTTGTTCCACATTCGGTGAAAGTTTTTGGTTTTCAGATATAGTCAGATTCAGAGGCAAAGAAGCCGAAGGATTTTGGGGACAAGTTAATTTCAAATCTGCCACTTCTTCATTCTTATTCAATTCGGTTTTGTTTCTGTTAGAAAATAATATTTTTTTGTCACTTCCATTTTTTGTATTTTCTTCATTAGAAGATATCCTTGTAGGATTTGATTGTTTACGTCGTTTTTTTGTTATGTCTCTTAGTTCATGGTTTGTAGCAATACGTTTAGTTCCTATTTTTACATCTATTGTATAGTTTGTCTTACCGGATATTGATTTTAGTAATATATCAGTCCAATTCAAAGGAAAATCCATTTTGTTATCTGCTTTAACGATTGTCTGCATATCAGTATTTCTTTGTTAATATCGTAGGTGAACTATAACAAAAAAAAAAAAAAAAATATTATTACTATAGCTATTGAATATTGTGTAAATTAATTTATAAAATATGGCAACACAATAATGTTTTAAGAATTTATTTTGCAGCTATTTACACTATTCATGTTTAAGTAGATAAATTTATTTAGATGACCTAAAAAGTATTAACAGTTAAAAATTTCACGATTTTTATAGCTTTGACTACCTACCACTTCTGTTTGAGTCTTAGGAAAACATGATATATATTAATTATATTTTGTTATTGTTGGTATTATAAAATATAAGCACTTCAAACATAATTTTATTTTGGATAAAAAAAAACCACAACTTATGCCTTGCCGTATGGTATGAAATGTATATACTATTTTCACCATATTATTATGAATAGGATAACTAAGTAGATTTATTAATATACTATGTATTATATTTTAATTACTAACTGATCCCCATGCACTTAGTGGCCCCGTTAGAAATATCGACTCTATATGATACAAAATGTTTGTTTAACACTTTGTTTATACCCGGAGTCATGATCAAAACTTCCCGAGACAAATTCTTGTGGATTTACTCTATCTTAATCTCCTTAATGATTTTTAACCCAGTTATTTAAAATAATGACTAAAAGTATATTCAATCATAATATTTAAAAAATGTATTTTGTAAAGGTGATAACAATTTTTAAAATTGGTACCTATCTAATAATAAGTTACTAATTTCTTATTCATCCATACTAAATTGTATAACCAATAGCAATCATATAATAAACAAAAATATATGTATTATTATTATTATATTATGTATTATTTCTATAAAAATCTCAAATTTTCAATAAAAAATTAAGGGATACCTATCAGAAATTAAACCGATCAAACGAACAAATTTTTTTCTTTATATTATATAATGCTTCTTAACCCCTGTAGGTGTTGAAAAATCCGTTTTAGGGTTTTTTCGCATTATAAAATGAACTTACTGACTAAATTTCATACCCATAGCTTCAGTGGTTCTGGAATTATTGTGATTTTTTTTAAATTTTTACCACTTTTAATCCTTGTAGAGGTTGGATTTTGAAAACTCCTGTTTTAGGGAGTTTTCGTACTATAAAATGTACATACTCAACTAGTCTTGACGATAAATTAAAATCTATTTTTAGAATTCTTATCGCTTCATTAAATCAATTGCAGAGTTTGTAAAAGAAAACGTCTAAAATCCTATGTCTCATTTTTCATATCGCATTATACTCATTATAGAATACCTTTAAACATATAAAAATATATTTGGAATTCACTACCAGTGTTGAGACTATCTAGATAAATTTATCTATCGATAAATATTTGATCAGATACGCAAAAATTTATACATCCATTAACAATATTTTAAATTGTTCTTAAATATTAAATTAATTAAATTAATAAAACTATAATCCTGAAGAGCATTCTATAATAATACTCATGAATGTAATTTGAAGAAAAAAACATATTATATATAAATGAAAATTTTCCAACGAAATCTCTAAATATAGGTTTTATTGACAACGCATTCTTATCGATGATAAATACGAGTTTACTTATATAGTTATATCACAGAATAACCAGAAGAGACACTTTTTCAGTTTAACATGGGTTCTTATGGGGTACAGATTTGCAACACCTGGTGGAATATCAGTGCTGCCAGTAGAAAGATAATTCTCATTATTCTTTGTTTCTAGCGTGGCTGTTATTCCCCGAACAGGAACAATTACCTTTAGCCTAATAATTAGTAATAAAGTCGTAAATTGCAATATACATGGATACACTGATATTCCACCAAATTGAATAGTATGTTCCCGATTTTTGAGTGCTCAGCGAGTGTCCATTCTGGTTATTCTGTGGTTATATATTAGAAGTAATATAATTGATTATAAAAAGTATTTGTAAATTATAACCAATGGTATAATAGTAGTAGTGTTGTACTAGTGTATTAGTGTGTTCATTTTCGGTTATTTGACAACATTACAGCATTACATTACATTACAGTATTTAATATTTACGGCCAGACGAAACCGCCTCAATGATAAAACTCTTGAACTGTTATTATGCTGCCGAACTAATAATTGATATTTATATTATTTTATTACATAATCATTACATTTACCTATGTTTTTGTTAACAATTATCAATATTTATCATTTAATAAAGTTTATTAGGTATATTAATTACTTTTAATGTTAAAATATTTTTATAAATTGTACAGCCTAAATGTCATTAAGATTTAATTTAAGGTATGAAAAAGTATTTCATAGGATTATCAAATTCACTTATAAGTTATAATATACGTATATTCTTAATTATTGATATGCAAAAAAAGTAATTTATCTATTTCATTATCTAGATAATAATGTAATAAATTTATCTTTATCTGTATCTAGATATTTTTTATTAAATCATAAGTATTTTATCTAGATAATTTTTTTATTATCTGGACTCAACACTGTTCACTACTGCAGACTGTAAAATTATTAAAATTTATATTTTTTTCATATTTATAGTTTTAAATAAAAAAAATAATTTAGTAAATATAGGTACAATTGAAGTTGAAAGAGCTTTTAAATGTAAACATACGCGTCCATGTGTAGTCATATCTTATTATACCTACTACCAGTATTACCTACTATAAGTCTATAAACAACGGAATGAGAAACGATTTACGCGTAATTAACTTTATTTGTTCCTTGTAGTCATTGAACTTTGTAAAATACATTACTTAAACATATATACTGATGTAGAATTAAATATTCAATTCAAAATATTAAAAATTAAAATAAATTAATCACATATCACTTTATTAATATTACACAATCACATGCATGAAAACTATAGTAATAATTGGTGTTTAAAGTATTTTAAACTTAAAAGACATCATACAAAAATAATTAAGAAATAAATATTAATTTTTGATTAGAATCTAAATTTATAGAGCTCGTTGAATGAAAAAAGAAAAAAATAGAAAAGAAAATTATCAATTTATCAGTTTATACAAAATTAGATTATTTTAAATGCAATATATTACGTAGGTACACGATATAGGGGGCTTAGCCTCTTGAAAACTTTTCAAGCCCCTCAATAAACGTTGTCATGTGTCATCTGATGTAAATATCAGCTTATTATAATAATTTTACACTTTTGAACGTATAATATGTATAATAAAATATAATTCTATAATTTTAATAAAAGGCTTCATAGAGAATCTTTGTAAAGAAATATAAATACCTAACTTAACTTGGTTAATAAAATACATAATTTTTTAACAGCTATTAATTCAAAAATATTTAGTTTTCCTATGACAGAATATTAAGTAAATATATCTTATTGTATTTGTATTTTTGTAGTATGATACGTAGTCGTGTCACTAGCATTTTATACATAAAGAGAAATATTGAAAATTCACACCCACAGACCTGTACAGTCTGTAGTATAATCACAGTATATTTCCTTTATAAGAAAAAAAATATAAAATACTTAATTTCAATTTTAATTTAGTGTAGAAATTTTATTGAAATATTTTTTACATACTTAGTACATTATACAAATTACATAAAATTCCTATAAACATACTTAAATAGTCTCTAACATATTAATCACCTATATCAATTTCTTAATTCACGTTTATTAAATATTTTATACTTACTAATTAGATATAGTTACAACCAGTGTCCCTATTATAATTTTATAATAGGTAATTTATGAGTTAAAAGTTAAAACCTTATATAGTATTCCTATTTATATTTAAGTAAAATAAAAATTTTATATTTATTAAATCCTTAGGATAATGGTATTATTATAATTTATAATCTACAGCCTTTAGGGATAATATAATATCATATTTTTATATTAATATAATATTATGAATATAATAATATATAAATATAATATAATATTATTATTATAAATTATCATTATAATTTACAAACTACAAAGAAAATCTTAATCGTGAACCGATAATTACGAATCAGTTATGAAATCAGTGTTGAATCTATGGTGATGATTTTGTCAAACATACCAAAAACAAAATTGTTATATAATTTCATACTCATAACCCAAAATAAAATGCATAAATTAATTAACACACATTTTATTTTTGTTAACTTGACTACATTCAGTTTACTGATTGCGAGTTCAACCGATGTTATTAGAAAAATCTTCGCTTTTTGATTTACAAATACTAAGTTAGGTAATCAAGATTAACAAATTAACTATTAATTACAGAAATTATAATAATAAGACCTATTCATGTAACTATGTGAGTATCTTCATTCTTCTTCAATATTATTAAAAAGTATTAAGTACACGTAAAAAAAAAGATAACAGTTAGGCAACCACGTTGGTTTTAATTCATAGAATTTATGGAATAGTTTTCACAAAATGATAGTTTGAATAAACAATTATCAGAAGCAATTAATTTGGGTAGAAACCCATTGTCAAACAGAGACTGAAGAATTACTCATTTTAACATACATGCAGACTTTTAATTAAAAATGTATTAACTACCCGTCAATTACACTATTATTCAACAATGTTCAACCATTCCAATTTTTAAAGTAATTACTGCTGTGTAGAGTTATGTGTAAATACTATATAATATCTATACAGTAGGTTTCTAATGCGAAAAAATAAATATTTACGTTTAAATGTTGTTTATATTTTATAAGTTAAAACAATTAAATTTAATAAAACAAATATTTGTAAAAAATGCCATGAAGATTTGATAGAATAAAGTTAAAATTAGAATACGTATTTATTTGTAATGGACTAAAACAATTTTGTAAGGAAAATATTAAAGAAGAGTCTACATTAAAGTAAAAATTAAAATGCACTTAATAATAACTATAGTTATTATGTAAATATTCAATTTTGTAACTTGATACGAGAAACAAAGGTAAGTATACGTCTTTTATACTACACAGGTACTTAACATTATATACATTATATTGTTAGTAATATTGTTAGTAATATTGTTAGTATCATATTAAATAATATTATTGTGCACTAAAGTCAGTTACACGTGTCTTTTGACGATGCGTGAGTGTGAATGTGTGTTTAACGAACTTTTGAAAGTGCACGTTTTCGCTACACACACATCATACTTTTATTATAGATACATTATGTATTATATATTAATCTAACGAATATCGAGTAAAAAATTGTGGAGACCCACGGGCCGCGAACATTTAAATTTTCTAAGACGCGTATAGTTTAATCAAATTTAAAAGTTGTGCATATTTGAACAAAATAAAATTAACAGCAATGCAATATGATGTAAATGGAGTTTTCAAAAAAAGAATTTATGCCTACTTTAATAAGCTAAGTAACGAATATTTTGTGTATTTATGAGTAACTACTAATAGCTATACTTACTGGACACGACGGCAGCAGTGACGTGACAATCGAAAAAACGAAATGACACCTGGCTACGGCGGTGGTGTAAGCAAATGGGGCATTCGTAATAGTTCATGTATTCATTCATTATAGTAAACTGTGTTTTTTTAATGTTCTTGAAAATCACGATCCCATTACAACTCTCAATAGGTGCCCATACACCGTGGTTTACAAAATTATTTTGCACGTGTTAGTCTTTATCATGCACGTGGTTCGCGTGTTTTATATGGCAAATGATGGTGTAATAACGTTAAAAAAAAAAAAAAAAAATTCAAAAAAAAGTCAACATGGTAATTTGTTTTTATAATAATTACTAACGTGCAAGTGCAACGACGTCGATGATTATATCGTTCGCCACCACGTCAACGTTCCGCCGACGGTGGCACACACGTATCGACTGGACGTAGTAACACTAGTAACGCGTCGCGCGCGTCGGTGGTGAATCATAAAATAATAATAATATAATATACGACGCGCGCTCGAGGGCAGTCGTCGCGGCCGCCCGTCGTCGGGGTGCCGCGGTTGGAAACGATGGCGGTGCTGCGGCGGTGGCGGTGCCTCCGTTAGCCACGGGGTTGAGACGGGCGGCGGCAGTGATGACAACGCGGTGGCGACTTTGGCGGCGGCGGTGGCGGACGGCCGTCCGACGATGACGTCTCCGCCGTCCATATCGGCGACGCGCCGTACCATCGTACCGCACACACGCACACACACACACGTGCGCAACTATTACTATTATTATATTACGGAGACGGGCGCGCGGTTGCGCCAATTACGTATGGTACGCGTGTGTCGTATGTATATATATATATATATATATATAGTAACACGGTCGCGTCGTATGACAGTGTGCTCGCGAATTTCATACTGTAATGCTGTTATGGACAAAGGGAGAAAAAAACTAAAACTAGGGAAAAGTAAAAAATGAAAAAAAAAAAAACTGGGGGAGAAAAATGGGGAAAAATACGGAGAAAAAAATAAATATCGCTGCCGTCGAAACGGAATATTATCGATTGACGCGCGGCGCGTGACGTCACGCGCGAAACGCACCGCGCGATACATAGTCCGGCCGACGTCGTCCGTTCTTAGATCTGGTTGTCTTGTCGTGTTGGTATACCGTGGTATATACGATCGGCGACCTGGTTCGTCGAGACGTGCAGGTGGGTATAGAAGATTGTCTTGTGTGGGACAGGTGCTGGTGGTGCGTGTGTGTCTGGTCTGAGGGAGGGGTGAAAACGCGCCGCGATACGAAATTCAATTTCAGATACAGTCGATATAATAATAATAATATGTTACGTATACATTGTTATTATATTTGTCGTCGTCCAAGTTTATATCGTATATATTATATATAAAAAATATGTATTATATGGGTAGGTGGGGTGAGAGTGTGCGGCGTGCGGGAGAGACGGATAAGTTGCGCAGCGTGGACGGTATTTGTCACCCCGCAGCCGACTGTTTTTTTTTTGTTTTTACTTTATACATGATATACACACATGACTTGGTGTTCGCTTTGTGCGTGTGTGTGGAATACCGCCCAGTTTTATGTTATTAAGATTATTGGTCGAGCGGCGAGGGGTGGTCATCGTCATCGTCGTCGTCGTCGTCGTCGTCGTCGTCGTCGTCGTGGTTCAGATGGAGGTGGCAGCGGTGGTTGTTAGGTGTGGGTGATGGAGGGGTAGATGCAGCGGCGGCGACGGCGGCGATCGTAGTCGCGTAGACCATAGTCACCGCCGCCCTCGACAACGGATGGACGAGGGGGAATCGGCGAGCGGACAACCGTTCTCGCCGTTGCATTTTTACTGTCCCTTGTTTTTAGTGACCGAGGGAAACGAAAATATGAATCTCCCCCGCTAGTGCGTGGCGGTTTCGCCGACGTTTCGTGTATTGTATATTATTATATATCATGCAGTTTTTCAAAATATTTCTGTTTTTATTGATTTTTTTTTCCCCATTATTTTTACTTTTTTTTATGTCCTCGTCTGTCGCCGCGTTTCCGGCGAATCTCCCGCCCCCTCCCAACCACCAGTGTCGACGATTTATAAGCTTTTATTATATTATAAAATACAAGTAGTAATAATATTATTGATTAAAATTATAATCAATAAGACAATAAGATAGTACTTCTATGTAATATAATAATTTCTATGTTTTATTATTACAAATTACAATTTGTTTTATTAAACGCGTTTGTTTTAAACATGAAAAATAATATACCTATACTCGTATAATATGAATGGTTGATGAAATCTTCACGTTTCCTGTAATGAGACCGTTTTTTTTATTTTTCGTATTACTGTACACATACCACATTATTACGTACAATATAACGATTATTTCATATGTATATATATTATTCAGAATAACTTTTTTTCACTTAGTACTAATCATGCATCATATAGAATATTATAATTTTTAGATTACGAATAAGTCATTTTTTCGTTTTTATAGTAATTTCTGTATTTTTAAATTATTAAATTTAACACACTATATAAATGTGTGCTGAACAAGAATTATTGCTATATTGGAATAAACAAGATAATAAAGATTTATATCCATATAAAAAGATAATTGTATGTTTGTAATGTCATAATATGAAATAAAATAAGTTTATGTGTTAATACGTTATAAAATATACTTAAATCCAGATTTTCAATTGTGTCATTTATTATTCTCGTATTCCTGTACCTATATTATATACTTTATGAAAAACAAAGTTTAATTTTCAATTTATTTTTTGTGTCATTTTCGGGATTTTATTGCATGTTTTGGTGTGTTATTTGGAGATTTAAATGAATTTTATAGTGCATTTTTTCACAGCCCAGTTCGCAAAATGTAATATATTTTCTTTTTTATATTCGATCATTCAATGTGCGTTACGTTAGCAACAATCAGGATCATAAACTGTTTTTAAGTTAGCTCCATGTTAGTAAACGCTGTAAATAATAATCGTGCTGGCATATTATTATTATTTTCTTACTGGCTTATTTTTTTTTTTTTGGAGTTTAATTCTTCGGTTCCACTCTTTAAGTTTATTTGCTATAATATTTTTATAGTGTGTCTCTGTAACAGCTATACAATTAAAATCATATATCACGATAAAAAGGAAGAAATAAAGTCTAGAATAAAAACTTTTATTTGATTTGATTTCTCGTATCATAATAATTAGAATGTATTAATTTTTCGCTAAACAGTAGCTAATATTTATTTCATTTTAATTTTAAATTCAATTTTCTAATAATGTTTGGTTGTTTTTTGTAATTTAAATACAATTTAAATTCATTGTTTAATGCGTAATACGAATTTACTCGTACAATTAGTAAAGATAGTACCTACTCATTTAAATAGTAATGTGTTAGTAATTCATATTACCTATACACTTAATTTAGGAATTAAAAATAATGTCTATAATATTATAATATGGATTAGGGATGTATATATACTATATAGGCATTACTCGGTGTCTCGACTGGACCTAATGAATATGCATCATAAACTATATAATAATACATTTTTTGTACTCGTCAAATGTAAGAGAATAAGTGAACAACTTTTCAATAGTTATATGAACTTAATTTTTTATTAGTTAGGTATCTAACATAAACATATCATAAGTATAAGACACAAGTTACCTACATGAATATTTTATTTTATTCAAACTTATTAAATATAGGTTTTTGTTTTTTTTATTTAGAATTAAATAATTACTATTATAGTTTATAGGTAAAAAACAATTATTAGTAATAAATAAAAGCCGAATTGAAAATCTGGTTATACTTTATATCGAATGAGAACTTTTTCATACATTTTATTATAAAAATTTCAATGTAATATAAATATATAAATAAATAATTAAAAATAGCAATGTATTCAATAAAATTAATTAAAATGTTTGGAACCTTAAGTAAATTAAATATTTTGTTATTTTCCAGGAAAAGTAAAAACAAATAAATTACCAACACGACAATACATATTAATTAGAAGATTAAAAACTATTAAAAACAGAAACTTTATGTATAATTGGATTCAATTTTATTTATAAAGCAAATCACAAATTACAGGTACCTATTATAAACATATTATATAGGTTTTATGTGTAGATGTCTTCTGTATTCTATTTAATAATAACTATATTTACTTATTTATACTATAAGTTTATTATTTTTAAATTTAATATGTAAATGAGTACCTACATTTACAGTAGGTTTAAAGAATTTTTTGTTAAGTAGATAAAGATTTAAAGTTAAAACAACAGATAAACCTAATAAACTTTTCAAGATATTATGTATTAAAAACTAAAACACTTTTATACTGGTTTTATAATAATTTGTGTTTGTATATTATTTATAAATAGTTGTTATCGATAAAATCATATATTTTCTATAGACGTATTACATGTATACAGCATACGCTTTAAGTAGATATTCTTGTAGTTCACATTTTGTATTTTAGTATCATCAGAAAATATAATAACCCCTATATCTCAAACCATTCACTCGCTCAGCGGGTTCTATCGCAAAAAAAAATCAATAAAAATGCGATGACCAGATTTAATTATGTTTACCCATGTTATATACGTGTGTAATATAATACTATGGTAACAATACATTCTTGAGAGTTCTAAAAAAAATAAAAACTGAACAATGTAAAAGCTAAAGGTACAACGATTGACGATGATCTATCGACAAAATCCGATCTAAAATTACTTTAGCAAGTATGACGTTTATACACGCATGTGACAGAATTATTATATTATTATAATTTATCTCATTCTTATAAAATATAATAAAATATTTAAATTATGTGTAGAGCACTAAAAATTTATTTTTAACATATTATACCTTCTGAATGATAATTGTTTGAGTAATTTACAATAATATAGTATATTATACTACCTAGTACCTACCCTAACAGCACAAAATATACAGGTTAGTAAATAGGTAAAAATTAATATCAGCAGGAATCATCGATTCAAAAAGCCGAACCTTAAGTCCTTTTATGTTAGCAGGAAGTTCCAGGACGACGAAACCCTCATAAAGACTTCCTGATATTTGTGTTCCAACTAGGTATTATTATTATTGTTATGTATTAATTTACAGAATCACTCAATGGGGTAGATACTTACATAAGGCTCTATACGAGAATGTCGAAGGATAAATTCCTAGATCAGAGGTTTTCAAACGGTAGTCCCACTCATAGTATTTGTAATATATGGCTCATGAACATATTTTAGGCGCAAAGTGTATACTTTCTATTTAGACGAAATCTGCTTTTGGGTATGACTCGTTTGCTAATCTTTTTGCAGTTCGTTTGATTATAACAGCACCACATTTTTCTTATTTTAATATAGACTCAGGAGTATCTGTTTTGCACAGACGTGATTAAAAATGTGTATATGTTTTTGTTCTAAATAAATATATAATATTATTCTATTTATAAGTAGTAGGTAATAGTGGTCTATTAATTATTCTGATATACATTGCTAAATAAATTTAAAATTTTTAATATACCAATTTTGAATGGTGGCATTTAAGTCCGATTTTCTTATATATAAGTTAAACAATCAATTGATTTATTTTTGTATTCATTCCAAATATTTTCCAATTGTACCTCCTGATTATTTTTCACTTTTCTTTTAAACTTTGTGATTTTATTGTTAA
This sequence comes from Diuraphis noxia, assembly GCF_037042655.1. NCBI lineage: Eukaryota > Metazoa > Arthropoda > Insecta > Hemiptera > Aphididae > Diuraphis > Diuraphis noxia. Next base: position 56,400,683 of record NW_028301711.1, read on the forward strand.
TAGAATATATTTCTAAATCAGTTCATCATGAATTTTAATAAATATTTCGATTACTTGATGAATGTGTAGATGAGCAGTGTAAAATTGACTGTTAAAATGTTAGAGAAAACTTTCTGCTCTATTAGTAGTCTTTGGATGATTAATAGGTTCACAAGTCCATAATGTTGGTGAAAATATTGCTGTCTGGTATAATGTAATTTTCTAAAATATTGAAGTACCTATTATAGAATTTGTACTAGGTACAATCGACATGAAATCGCAAAATTTATCTGAAACTTCTTCAAGGAGTAAATTATTTAATTCAAAAAACATCATTTCATCCATCATTTGCGAACTTCAAAATTATATTTTGAGTGCTTGGGCAATAATACTTTGTGTTGTTAAATGTATTTTAAACCAATTTTACCCTAAATGAAATGTACAAAAACAACATACAATTTTGCAATTTGAAAAACTTTGAAATACTGAATTATGCGAATTTTTTTCAAACTCAGCATGAAAGTCTGCACTTAAATGTATTATATTATCAATAATTTTAATACATATAGTTTGAACGTTTTCCATATGTAGATGTAAGTATCACTGCATTATTATTTTTGTTAGATTGGTACTTAAAAACAAAACTATATAGAAACAGAGAAATTGTTTACATATACGTGAATAGTATAAATTGAACAAACTATTTCGGAGCGTATGAAAATGTTCCATCCCCAAAATTGAGTAGGTACTAAACTTTATAGCAATTCCATTTTTTTTTTTTATTTACAATGTAAATAGAAATACATTTTTATCATCATTAATAGAATAAAAAATTTTACTTTTGTAAGTAAGATTTTCCTGAACATCAATTAATTGTTTTTTAGCATCATCTGAAGATTTCGGTAAGTTTAAAAAGGATCTTTTTCTGGTTTCATACATAGATTTTTAAATTAATTTCATATCACTATATTAAAAAATTTCAGAGTTTTTCATCAGTATTTTTTAGTTTCCGGTGTATTAGTTTAGGTTTGAAGTGGTTTGAAGTGCAAATCGTTTTCGGCTATACGTAAATTTCTTCTTATTACTTCAATAATAATAATTGTTTCGGTTGTCGAACTCGCAATGATTATGAGTGTTTTTCATTTTTAAAATTCGGTTTGAATTTTTTACCACAACAATCGTGGAATATTTTTTATCTACACAACTAAAATCTGTATATCACCAGATTTTAAAGTGCGATATTCACTAAATTTATCAGCTATTTTTATTTACTATTTATACGCTTTTTACATCGACACGTTTCAAAAACATTACAAACTTAGATATCCATAGTTAGTAGTTATAGTACCAATTGCTGGTGAACAACTGTTTAAAAGTTTAAAACCTATACCGATATCTTAATATCTAAACGTTTAATACACGACGATTATTTTTAATTTTATCTAGTGTTTTATATTTTTATTTTAACATAAACTTATATTGCTATAGATGTAGAATAATTGAAAATCGATAATTTGTACCGATAATTCAATTCCCTATTTTAGGTAATTAATTAAGTCCAAATTCAAAAATACAAAATAATATATGTATTTACATTGTACTCAAATGAGTTGTCCGTTTTTATAGTTTACCAATGGGTTTCGTTATGCGCAAATGAGCTGATACCATTTTTTTCAATCGACAAAGTGAGATTGTGGTATGTAAAACATTAGAACAGCTATTACAAAACGTTATCACTATCCATAGCAATAAAATTCAACGTTCTAAATTGGTTGCCAAATACTAGCCAATTGGCACCGCTCAATAAACGTATAATTTACGACAATAATAAACGATAATAAAGATCAATGAAATTATAAATGTATGTAATATGTATGATGTGACCATAGTGTACCTTTTGGCTAAGTGGGTTTTTATTAGAGATGTTACGAACTGTTCGATTTTCGAACCGAACCAAACCGAACTCTGGGTGTTCGGTTCCGTTCGAAAACCGAACTGGAAATTCCAAATAATCGAACCGAACCAAATATCTAATAGTTCGGTTCGGTAATCGAACCAGAGAAATAAAAATAGAAGTCGATGGAGTAACGGCTAAAATTATAAATTATTATTAAATAATTAATAATTAATATTTATTAGGTATTTATAAGTTATTACTATTGTTATTGTTAGTTGCGTGTTTCAACCGGCTGCCTCACACCTTTCCTACCACCCATAGCCAATGACCATTCAGCGCATTATCCGAGACTATCTAGATAGTTGATACTCCGTGCGGTGGGAAGGGGGACCTCGTTATGAAAACCCTCGATACAAAAATAGATTGTTATTAGTTGTTTAATATATTTTGCTTGTTTTAAAAGTGTGTAGGTTCGGATCTGTTCGAGTTCGTTAATTTCAATAAAAGTTCGGTTCGGGTTCGGTTCGACCTTAAATATTATGGTTCGTAACATCTCTAGTTTTTATCGAACACAACATAACATCATACTAATGGTCAGTTGTACCGTCTACGGTTAAACTTCGATTACGCTTAATCAGCTGATAACAGATATTTAACCGTGCAAATTCGACCGATTAAACTCCGGTTAACTTTAATCAGAGACGGTACAACTGGCCCTAATTGTTTTGTTTGCAGCCCACGAGAGTTAGTAAAATAATAAGTGAGATGCAGTTATAAAAAGGTGGAAGACCTTTGATGCAGTTCTAGCTTAGATAATATATTAATATCTATAGTCGAGAACTAGTTGAAGTTATATGATGGAATATACCCAGGAATGATTGTACTTTTAGGGTAATAATTATGAACAGCTTAAATTTATTTCTGTTTATTCCTATTCTGTACATTATTCATAACATTTTAATCATGTATGAATTAGTAATGTATTGTATATTCGAATTCGAATAGTTCTATCGTAAATAATTCGAATATTCGAATATTGATATTCTAACATTCGAATATCAGTATTCGATGGTACAATACCAAATTTTTTTTATCCGTTTTTCCATGGCAAGCTTTTTATATTATTTATTATTAATAACTAATTCATATCTACACAACTAAAGATAATGTATGTCAATGATCAATCGACCTAAATGACTAAATACGAAAATAGTTCTTATCTTCCAGGTACCTGTTCGTAGTTACCATTTGTTTATTTATTATTTTTTTGTTGTAACTTATACATTATTATTAATAATTTAATTATGATATTCCAATATTTTGCACAATATTTATTTTTGTATTTTAAAAAATTGCCCTGTCAAATAGTAAAATATATCGCTGGCTTCGAATCCACTTCTCGCAGGCCTTTATGCGCCATATAATATTATTAATAAACGTTTTTTGTTGCGCAAAAACATAAACGAATAATTTTCGTTACGTATTTTATTGTAGTATCGAATACTGATATTCGAATATTCGAATTATTTACGATAGACCTATTCGAATTCGAATATTCGAATAATTCCCATCACTAGTATGAATAGTAAATTAATAAGTAAGAAAATCAATGAAATGTTAATTAATCAATGATTGAAAAAATATAACTGTCAATTTGATATACCAGCGAATATTATATTTTACTTTCCTTTGTAATAAAATATAAATATTTCGTACGTATAACTATAAAACATAATATAGTAAAACACAAATGTACAAATAACATACATTTACTAGTTTTATATCGAACGAGATTATTTCGGTGACTCATCTGAGTAAAACCAATTTTTTGTTATATTTTACTATTGTGAGTTACGCACACCATATACATATACGATATACATTATACATATATAGGGGTTCGGAGATAAGTCACCTCCTGTAAGGTTTTTTCACCCCATTATTGACGAGGGGAGCCTCACCAAACTAGTGAACATTAGATTTTTTTTTTGTAATCTAAAAATATACGATTATTGGGAAAAATAATACTGAGTAGTTTTATTCGTTTTATTCCCTAACGCAATATATGATACAATACAACGCATTTATATAGTTACAACATGTTGCAAAACTTAAATTATACCATACACAATGCATTTGTGAAAAAATTTCATTCATGTGGAAAAAAAATTATATTTTATTTAGATTTGACATTTATTTTCAAAAAAGTGTTATGATTGTTATTGTTGTTAATGTTAAACAAGATTAAAATATGAGAGTAATATTATACATTATACACCAAATGTTGGAGTTTTATCCATGATAAAATAATTCGGAACACTGCTTGGTACATCATATGTTTTTCAAAAGTGTTTTTTATTTTATATTAATTAACTAGCTTACCTCGTGCTAATAGTTTTCCGTTAAATATGTTAACTCCACAATATGATTCAAACTATGTACAATTCGTCCCGCCTGGTGTTCTCCTTGAAACTAAAGCACTGTGATTATGCGATCAGTATAAATGTATAATAGTATATCAAGTAAACAATCCATCTGACACCTGGTTAGCAGACACCGCGAAGTGCATACACTTATATGTATGTATAATTTACCACTCTTTTTTGTTAAAGTTCCAAAGTTTTACCAAGCTTATAATTTTAACTTAATCCAACCTATGATTAGTTAGATACAATATGCCATGCGGTGGTTTTTGATATAGTTGTATAACTTAACCTCTCCCGGAAAAAAAATTATCAATTAATAAAAATACGGCATTATTTATTGTTTTAACATTTTATTAAGCCTTAAATATAAAAATTGATTGTATCGTACCCCTGACTGTTTTCTTAAATCTGTTAACGATAGATATTTTTGTAACACATATTTTAAATTATAACCAACCATTATAATTTATTGAATTAAACCGTTACATAGAATAGCTATAAAATGTATGCATATAATTATACGGATGTATCTGTATGCAGATCTTATTTTCTAACTTAATTTGTATATATATTTTTTTTCCGACGGCACTGTAATAGAATTTTGTCACACTATGATTTGAAATAGGTGAATACATAGAAAAGTAATAACTTATTAAATATTGAGGAAATTACTGAAACGGAACATTAATTTTTTATGAGCGTTTTAATATTGGATTTTTGCCGGTTAACTATAGAGAATTTCCATCAATCAATTTTAGATTCTGAACAAAGTGATGAATGTATTGATTTTACAATGATGTGTGTTTTTTTTTATGTTTGTTTTTGTGTCGTCTGTGTACAGCATAACTAGTCGAAATAATGCTTAGATTTCAAACTTTGGGGGTGGTTTCCGATGTAAAAGTGAATATCCTTGGTGCATTATAGAGGTCAAAAGTAAACATTTTCCAACAATTTAAAAAAAAATCGAGAAAAACAAAAAAACAGAAAAACGGGAATTTCTACGCAAAATCAGTTTTTGACCAAATCGATTTTTTTATATGGTTGTAATTCAAAAACTAATCACTGTAAATACTTGAAATTTTCACCAAATGTTTATGTTAGTGTTATATATGTATATAAAATTTAATTTTCAAAAAGTTTTGACTTTTTTGAGTTATTTATAGACCACTGAAATTTTCGATTTTTTTTTTTTGAAGTGTCGGTAAAAAAATGTTGGACAACCAAAAAAACTTGTAAATTTAATGCACAGTTCCTTATGAGTTGTTCTTATTGTAGCTAAAAAAAAATAAAAAATCGTAAGTCACGATTTTTTTTTATAAGCGTATATAGTTCAAAATTTTACGAAATCTGTCGAAAACCCGAAAATTTGCAAGTAATTTTGTAAAGTCATAAAATTTTTTGCGTTTATAACTAAAGATTAAAAATACAACACTAAGTTTTCCATAAGTTTTGATTCAAGTAGCTATAGAGAAAACTAGAAACATCATTATCGGAAAAATTTTAAGTGCGTTTTAATTTTAAATTTTTACGAAATAGTGTAACGATAACGATTTATCCTGAAACAATTTTAAATATTTGTTATTATTCGAAATGTATAAGTCGTAGATACTTGAAAATTTTATCAGTTATTTAGATTGGCATTTTCTTTACATGATTTAATTTTCAAAATATTTTGACTTTTTTTGAGGTATTAATAGACAACTGAAATTTTCAATTTGTCTGAAATTTTTTTTTTTGAAGTGTCGATAAAAATTGTTTGGCCCCATCAAAATACTTGAAAATTTAATACAAAGTTCCTCATAAGTTATTCTTATAGTGATTAAAAATTTTAATTTTTCAACTTTTTTAGTTTTTTTTTCTATAAATATCGATAAAAATGTATTTGTTGGGTAGAAAAGCTTGAAAATTTAATACAAGGCTTCTAACACATTGTAACAATAGCAGTAAAAAAATATTAAAAATACATAGGCACGATTTTTTTTTATTAGCATTTTAAGTTCTAATATTGACTTAATACGTAAAAATTACGGCAATTTTCAAATTATCTTAGATCGAAATTTATTCATAAAAGTTTTTCTTTTTAATTCTAAGATTTGAGAATTTAATACAAGGCTCATAATATATTTTTACAATAGCAGTTGAAAAATAAAATAAATGTATAGCCACAATTTTATTTTTACGTGTATTCAAATTTTAATTTTGACAACATACGTAAAAATCACAAAAATTCGTAAATTATTTTATCCTAGAAATTCATAAAAGTTTTTCTTTTTAAATCTAAGATTTAAAAATTTAATATAAGGCTCCTATCATATTTTTACAATAGCATTTGAAAAATAAAAGAAATATATATGCATTATTTTTTTTTTAAAGCATTCAAAGTTTGAATTTTGACAAAAAACGTAAAAATCACGAAAATTCACAAATTATTTTAAACTAGAAATTCATAAAGTATTTTCCTTTTATATCTAAGATTTGAAAATTTAATACAAGATTCCTTACAAATTTGTCAATCTTTATCACATATTTTTCAATATAAAGTTATGAGGACGCTACACCCGCATGTGTTGTCTCTATCTTACACGCGTACTACATATCAAATTTTCGTTCGCTAGATTCAATAGTGTGCTGTTCGTTTTGATATTAGAGTGAATTGACCCACTATCAAACTTTTAGATAAGAACATTATCTGTGTTCTCATGTTGGTTTTTTACGATATTTTAATTTTTAATTGAGTTATGAGCATGTTAAGTTTGGATATTTGAAAATTCACATAACTCATTTAAAAATTAAATATCGTAAAAAATCAACATGAGAACACAGCTAATGTTCTTACCTAAAAGTTTGATAATGGGTCAATTCATTCTAATATTAAAACTAACAGCTCGCTATTGAATCTAGAGAACGAAAATTTGCTATGTAGTACGCGTGTAAGACAGAGACAACACACACGGGTGTAGCGTCCTCTTATGATTGGACGTTTTATACATGTTTAATCACAAAATAATTATTAAGTTTTAAAGATTTTGATGAATTTAACTAAAATTTTAATCTTAGATGCTTATATATAAAAAAACGCACCTATGTATCCTTATTACAACTACTTTTGTAACAAATTATGAGAAACCTTGATTTCACCAAACCAAAATAAATGAATTAACATTAATATAAAAAAACTAAAAAGAATTTCAAATTTCAAATGTCCATCATTAACTATTAAAACAGTTAACTATGTATAGAAAATGTCAAGTATTTACCGATTTCCTTTTTTGACTTATCTAAAAAAATCTTTCACAGAAAAATCATTAGTTTATGGATTCCTATGTTAAAAAAAAATTCCAAGTTCAGGAGCTCATAAAAATTATTATAGATTTATGCTCAATTTTTGTTTTTATTTTCAATAACAACAATTTTTGGAGGATCTTGTGTTAAATTTTCAGCTTTTTTAACATCTCAAATGCATCAACTAATTTTTCTTTCCCAGCAGAAAGTTACTGAAGTTGAAAATCGAATAATTATTTCATCTATTTATCATGTACACAGAGACAAAAATTAAAAACTCATAATTTTAAAATTCATTGTTCCACTCATAACCTAAGACTATGATCATAAAAAACAACAAGAATATATATTTTTTTAATTTGTGTTGTAGCAAAGATTCAAATTATCTAAATAACAATTTTTTTCTAAAACAATTGTTTATCGAATAAATTACTAACAAAATACTATTTATGTTTTATAATATACAAATATGCATAGTATTTATATTTTATAAATAGCTGTTGTAGGGTGTATCTTAGGTACATTTATTTAGGTCTTCTCTCTTACAATATTATTAGTTGAGTATTGAAAATGCATAAATTATATGTGTAGCGTGTACTCTCTATAATAATATACTGGACGTTTCGTAGTAGAACAAGCTACAACCGACACATGTATGGTGCAAAAAATAACAAAAAAACTATTCAAATATATAGTGTGATATTACCCCAATATAGTAGTCAGATCTCAGATGTGTCAATGGCATTAAAATCGGGGGAGAACGTTGCGATTCTATGAGCTCTATATAGTATCATATTGTTTGTGTATCTATGGCCCCTTGCGAGATTTTTTTACTGAATTTGTCTTTTCATCAGTTGCATGCACAAAGGGGATGGACAGTTCGAAGAGACGTCAACATCCAAGGGGGAAAATTCATTTTTTGAATTTACAACTGTATAAAATCTGGTTTTGTTTTATATAATGCTGACAACAAATGTATATTTTCATGGTATTTTTTATCGATGCATTATTTAATAATTTTGTACTGTAAACATGAAAAACAAACAGTTACCCACCATTTTTTTATTATATAATAATATATATACTAACATTTTCTAGACATGATAAAATGTAAAAAAAAATATATGTTGACTCGTTTGATACTTGTATCGATTTACAGATTACTGAAGTAGTGATGAAGTATGTAAGTAGTATCTTATTCTTATGGAGTTATGTAGTACCTCCGTTTACTGGTATTCCATCACGCTTAAACAGTAAATCATAAACAAGATATTTGTTATTTGTATCGTTATTGCTTATTTATCATTAATTATAATTTATAATAATACTATAGTAAGTATCTTAAGTCCTTAAAAACATGTATTTGTGTTACTTATATTCAAAGGCGGATGAAGTCAATGAAAAAGAGAAAGTACATTCGGTTTGCTTTGAAGCTTCGCACTTAAGTACTTATGATAATAGTACTCACCTATGTAATAATTTTAGGTACCTATAAATTGAATTAAATACAAAGTAATTATAATTGGCTTATGAATTATGATGAGCATAACATAATTAGTTCGAGATCAATTCGATATTCATAGCATATATTATATTGTTCGCTTTAGATTAATTAATCAAATATAAAGTAGTTTTAAGTTATATAATATTTTATAAGTATCTACTTGCAGACACCAGTATTATAAAATAAATGCAATTTATATTTAAGTAGTCCATAATTTCACTACTATTAAAATAAATACTATTTCAATTTACAAAGTAACTATAATAATACTTGTTTAGGTATCTAAAAGATATTTTTTTAAATACCTATATAAAATAAAAATGTTTTTGTATTGAATACAAATATGATTAAACGGGTTTTATTTATATTTACTTTTATTTTGAAATGATGGTTATACTGTGGTAAACGGTCACTTTGTACTGTCCAAAAAGGTACTTTGCAGAACGCGGACACTTTGTACTATTATGTACATAAAGTATATATTATAAATATAAGTAAAATAGAAAAAATTAAAATAATATTGTTATAAAATATGGTATAATATTAATAATAATCTAAATAATCAAATAATAATCAATTATATCAATATATCATTCTATCATCAAACTACATGTAAAAATGTGTACAATATAAATATCAAAAATTTCAAAGAGTAGTATGAAATAAAAATAGTATTTAGATGTAATGATTTTTAGAATATTATAAAAAATAAGTAGTAATACCTACCTAAGAAGTAAGTGCATAAAACTAGTCAACTTGTTAAAAATATTATTTGGTATATTATCTGGGGAATCATGGGTATACATCGATAATATTGTATCATTATATATATTTCTTAATTGTGATATCTAAGTTATTAGAGTTAAGATATTTGAGTTAATCGTTTAAATGTATTTCACTAAGACGACGACTGTCACGATGGAAACAATATCATCTAAATTAAGACCAAAGCTCGTCAAAGATGGTTTTGAGTACACAATTTTAAGAAAAAATATGAACGATATACGTTGAAAATGTTCAATTACTACGTGTGTAGGAAAAATTTCAACAAATCTTATACAACCTAATGTATAAATATTTTATTTTTATTTCCTAGCTGTGTATATTATATTATTACTAGGTATACATGTATTGTAATATATTTTTTTCAAAAATATAAAATATTAAGTAGTACCTACATATTATATTTCATAAATATTACTTGCTAGGTACTTACATTTATACAAAATAAATCTTTTTGTGACATTTCTGTTACGCCTTTTAAAATCTATATGATTATACGAATGTCCAGCTGATAGGCCTACAGAACTAATGATGAATTAGTCCGTCTGTAGTATCAATAGGTATATATATATATATAATACGAATAACGAATATACGTGTATAAATTACGATTGTATAATACAAGTTTATCACATAAAAGTAGATAAAAGTACATAAATATAGAGATTAGATTTAGATAGTGAATACTTTTTACAGTTATAAATATAGGTATAATTGTAAAACTTAAATGTTCACCAAAAGACTAATTTTCTAACGACATATCAAATATTATGGATTTAAGTTAAATACCTATAACCTATATATGTATATAAATATTTTTTAGTACACCGTATTTACTAAGTTTGTATCACATCACCACGACCCAAAACCATTGGATGATACAACATTCTGCAGTGCCGTTAACAACGCGAAAATTGACATGAAGCAAAGCGCTATTAATAACAAAGAAAGTACAAACCAAATTCTTTTATCAATCGCACATGGATGTAGTAGTAAGTAAATAATACAATTATTTATTTTATAGTAAAATATTTTAGATATTGTTGTTTCATTTTATTATTAGGTAAAGTATGTTCAAAATTGGGAAATTCTGACGTTTTACGGTGGACTATAAGACGTGCCCGACGTAAATACCTTCCTGATGAGCCTAAAAATCTTCAATTTTCCTTACCAGATAAGTGGAAAACTACAATGGGTGGCGAGTCAACTGATTTTTTAATTTACGACAGTGAAAATGAACACCGAATTTTAATGTTTGCTACAAATGGAGGTCTTTCTTTTTTATCTTCATCAAATATATGGTTCATGAATGGCACATTTAAATGTTCCAGTATATTTGCTCAATTATATATTATACGAGCAGAATTTGAAGGAAATGTTAGGACATGTATTTATGCTTTTCTTCCAGATAAATTGGAAAATACATATCATGAAATGTTGTTAAATCTTGTTGTAGCATATGTTCGAAACGAAACTCCCCTTAAGCCTGAGCGAATAATTATAGATCTTGAGTTAGGCGTTATAAATGTTATAAATCGAGTTTTTAATGGAGTCCAGATTCAAGGTTGTTTCTGCGACAAAACCGATAAGATACATCATACAAACTGCGACAATTTATTTTATATACTATATATAGTACATACCTATGTACGTATATCGTTAAATTAATTATGTGATGTTTCGTCTTGAGTACAAATTGGTAAGGTAAATCCAAATGTATTTTTAAACTCTAATAAGAGATACCAAAAGCTGCCACAACACGTAATACGTATTATATTATATTATTATTATTATTTTTTTTTTGATTATACGAATATTATACGATTTTTTAAAATAATTTTTAATAATAATAATATTTTTTTAATTTTAAAATTGATTTTTTGATTATACGATTTTTAAAAATATTTTTTAACAATAACATACTTTTCAATACTTAAAAATTGGTTTTTCTTTATATTTAAGCCTTATACTCTAAGAGATACTTATAGCTGTCATAACACGTAATAGGTATTATACCTAATTAAACGATAAACGTGTATATAGATTATCGTAACGATACGTATACGTAGTATATATAGAAAGTATATAAAATACATTGCCGCAGTTTGTATGATGTATCTTATCGGTTTTGTAGCAGATTGTATAATCTTAATTTTTTTTTGCCGCAGCTTACACATGGACTTTTAGAAAAAGGTAAATTTTGCCGCAGTTTACATACAGCCAACCCACGGGGCCACGGTATCCTCCTTCTATTTGGAATGTAAGATATCAAACATTGTCTAATTCTCATCGAACAAATAATTTTAGTGGAGGGTGAAATAGTTCGTTCAATAAATTAGTAGGAACAACGAATCCGAGTTTTTGGACAGTTTTGCGGACAATAAAATTAGACGAATGTGGCAATAGACTTCAAAAAAGACCAAAATCTTGTACGGCTGACAATAATAAACTATTTAATTTATGTAACCAGCATCAAAGAAGTGAATTAACAAATATTGAATTTTTAAATTCCGTACACTTTACATGTAGTTTTTAACTATTTTTTCAGTATTATATTTTGTATTATACCTACTACTCTTTGATATTTATATTGTACACATTTTTACATGTAGTTTTTTAAACATTTTTTCAATATTATTTTTTTTTTACGTTTGACATTTATTTCAAATTTGACATATTAGGTATTTCTATATTATATTATATACTATTTTTATTTTTATTTTTTATTAGCTAATATTCTAAAAATCATTACATCTAAATACTATTTTTATTTTATACTACTCTTTGACATTTTTGATATTTATATTGTACACATTTTTACATGTAGTTTGATGATAGAATGATATTATTGATTATTATTATTATTATACCATATTTTATAACAATATTATTTTTATTAATTAATACTATTATACATAATTACTAGTTACTACGTAGGTATAAAACTTATATTTATAATATATACTTTATGTATGTACCTTTTTACCAGACCGTACTAACGTGACCGCGTTTTGAACTTTTAATGCCTGACCGTACAAAGTGACCTAGAACCATATACTGTGTTATACTCCTAAAACTGAAAATGTATTAGGTAAATATAGTTTTTTTGATTTTTATCATTGCTGTGAATTTAATGTTTTAAAAATATCAAAATATTCTAAACTTTGGAAAAATAACTTCATAAAAAAATTTTCAAATTTGTCTTGCAATAAAGTTTTCAATAAAAATAAAAAACTAATGTTTATCCCTGTTATTTATGGTTTATAATAATCAAATATTATAATATATTAGTCTATAACAAAAAACCTATCATTCAATAAAAATATAAAACAAAATGTTTATCAAATTTAATAATTAAATTTGCTACACTGAATTTAATCTAACCAAGATAAATAAATTGAAAGTTATATTTTTTATAGTCTATACTTTTCGATGGTTTGAAAACAAACTTATGGCCATAGACATTAAAAAATATTACTGTAGGTTTATGTACCTATAATCAACAATTAATTATAATGGTTGTGTCAACGCTTTATTGCATGTCAATTCAGGTCGATATTTAAAAAAGATGGACATGATTTATTAATTAATGATTTGCGGATTTTCTTATATATACCAAACTTCAAAATAATCACTATAATCATGAAATCATGTTGAAACAAACTTCAAAATTATCCAATTAAGTACAAGAATCTATATAAAACGAGCCACTTAAATATGTTTAAATTATTCGATTATATTTGAACAGTAAATAATACAATGGTTCAATATAGCAAATAGTAATTCATTTTCATATTTTTCGAAGAAATTTTTTTCAAATACCATATTGTTCGCTGTTATCTAGGATAGCTTTATCATCAGCGAAGTCACCGGTGGAGGTAAGGTTGGTTGTGGGTTGATTTGATGTGTACATGTTGAACAAGAGAGGGGCCGCTACAGCTTCTTGCTCTAATTAATGATAATACGTCAGATTTAATGAGTATAATCGATTAACAGTTGTATAATCAAGTTAAAAAATAAAAATAAATATCCATAAATAATTTGTAATGTATACTTAATTTACCTACTATTCGAAAACCAAACAACAATGTTAAACAATTATAATTTCATTCGATTTCGATGGTTATAAATTGTCGTGACGGTAATAAACGCTTTTTATAGATACGATGTTTACACAGGGATTATTATGAAATGCTTATATATAGGTACTTTAAAAGTCTCATAAACTGTTTTTTAATATGTACGCACTAGTATACTACATAATATGTATATAATAATATATTATATACTATTGAATGGCGATGAATGTATAATGTATATATTACTGGCATATTAAGACATTCGATTGACAGGCTATGCATTGAACCGATACCGTTGAGTAGATACCATCTCACAAGTCACAACCACCTATATTATATATTACTTCAAGGCAGTATTCAAGTTAAGCAAAATACATTTTAAAGTATATTGCATATCATTATATCATAATATCCGATAATCACAAATCAAACATTCAAACCTAACATTATTGATTATAAATTATAAATTGTGGTTTCAATTATTACTTCGCATACCGGTTTTATATACCTACTAATTGTATTGATTTCAATTTGAAATAACGTTTTTGATAAATTATGTTTTCCGTATTGACTTTTCATATCAGTTTTATATATTTTCAAATTTGATTTCCATTTCAAATAACGATTTCGAGAGATTATGTTTTCCATTTTGACTTAGAATACCGGTTTTATATAATTTCCATTTCCATTTCCATTTCAAATAGGTAATTTGTTTTAACAGTTATCACAATGATAAGTAATAGGCCTGCAATTAAACATGAATCGATTTCTTAAAATAGTTGTGACTTTTGATTAGGTGATTATTTTATATTGCATAATGTGTCGTTTAGCCACACGATTTGGGTAAATCATTCGGTCAACCAAAATAACAACTTGCATAGACACATTTATCGGGACTAGGCGATTCTTGCCGCCGATAACATGTTAGACAGGAACCTACTTTAACTTTAGTCTTTAAGTATATAATATAGTATGGGTAATTATTAATTATGGCATAAATATAAATATAATTATAAACTATAATACTATAATATACTATTTACTATTCACTGTATTATACTCCCGTTTTAAATTTTCTGATCCCGATAATATTTTATTTTCGTTTTGATTTGATTTAAATTTTCTATACCAATTTTGATATTTCACTTTTAATTTCAATTTATGATAGCAGAATCCATTTTTAATGGTTTCGATTTCAATTTGCAATACCTAATACATATTTTTTAAACTTTTATTTGGTTATATTATTATTTATAATACCGTTATCAATATTTTACGGTTTCAATTTTGATTATGATTGATTTTATTAGGGTTTTAATCGATATATGAAAACGATCTCAATACTGGTTTCAAGCCCTGGATTTATCACAACAACTTGAAATGATTTATGAATTGATTTTTTTTTTTTTTGTAGCTGTTTTATCATGATAAATTATTTATTAGTATAATTTAAGTACCACTCGTTCAAAATTGTACTCTCCTTAAAAATGCTTCCAAGCATATTTCGTACCTCGATACTCGAGTTCTATGTCCCTGCTGTCATCTCCACATTGAGCCTTCGTAATCTGGGCTCTTCTCGTTCTCAATATCCAATATCTTTAAATACAATACTTCTGACTTGAACTGAATACTTATATTTTTAAATGTTTATTAATTTGTTTGTTGATAGATACAAGAGTCGCAAAAAAATGTAAAATAATAATAATATATTTTCTATTATAAGAAATCGAAGTTTTATGTTTTTCTAAGCAATTAAATTAGGTACCTGCTGTACCTATATTTCTCAATTCCTGATTGCTTATGCTTCTTAATTATTGATGTGAGTTATAATATAGCAATGTACCGATGATTATTTTAGGAGTAGTAGAACTAATTAAATATAATTTAATATATATATATATATATCAAGTATCCAATACTTTAACTTCGAACTCCAATTGAAATCATGTTCCTTTTAGTTTAGATTTATTATTACCATCCAACGTTTTTAGTCTTTTATTCATTGTCCAATGCTAAACCACACGAAATTAAATTAAAATTTAATTCTGGCACGTAGAGCTTAATTTATTTTTATAGACATTTTGGCTAAATTAGATATTTAAACATTTTAAATCACGTTTCATTTATATTGTTGCAATTCAAAAATATTATTTTCGGGGACTTGAAACTTTAACGTGTATTATACGTAATCGCCCATTTATATGGAATAATATACAACAACAAGCATTTGAGAACATTAAACACAAATTTTTGGAAGACATCATCATTCAATTTCTAGATTTCACTAAAGCATTTTATCTTAACACGGATGCATCTACGACACACATTGGAGCCGAGCTGTATCAAATAAGTGAGACAGGACAACACCAGACTTTGGGTTTTGCAAGTCGCACTTTAAACAATGCGGAACAAAACTATAACACTACAGAGCTCGAATTATTAGTTATAGTATTTGCGTGTCGGAAATTTCGAAACTACTTGTTGGGTCATCGAGTCAAAGTATTGACAGACCACCATTCACTAACGTTCCTTAACACCTGTCAGTTACTAAGCTCTCGGTTAATGAGATGGGCCATATTTTTACAAGAATTTCAACTTGAAATCCAACACATTCCCGGCAAAGAAAACGTAGGAGCTGATACGTTAACGCGTTATCCACAGACGCCCGAAGACAAGTCACGAACTATTAACAAAACGATCATAATAAACAAATTATCTTTATTATCATACAGTCAAGGACTGCAAGAAAAATTCAAAAATCTAGAAGCCTTACAACATAGTGACGAAGAGATAGGGAAGTTAAAACAACGAATGGAGAAACAAACTAACAACAACCTCATCATACACCAAAATTTGTTATTCCGTCGTTCGTCAGGAGGGGAATACCAAGTTATCATACCCAAGTGTATAGTCATAACACTCGTAGAAGAGACTCATGCGATATACGGACATGTGGGTACGTATAAAACCTACAAACTACTACAACAGAATCATCAATTCAAAAATATGTATCGAACAATCAAACGAATTATCAAAGCATGTGACCTGTGTCAGAAAGTCAAAATCAGTAATATAACTGCAAGGGGACCAACACATAGCATCACACCGGAACAACCTCGTGAGATAATATCAATAGATCTTATGGGACCACTACCTAGGGGACAAGGAGGCTGTAAGTACATTCTTGCCTTACTAGACGTATTTTCAAAGTACATCAAACTATATCCTTTAAAACGAGCAACAACTGACACAATAGTAAGAAGAATAGTAAATGATTATATTCCGAAAATAGGAACATTTCAGAAAGTCCTAACAGACAACGGGACACAATTTACTAGTCACAGATGGACCAAGATCATGACCGAACTCAACATAAAAATTATCCATACTACAGTCTATCATCCTGAAAGTAACCCTGTGCAAACAGAGAAATTGGCAGGATCTTACGCACTTATTGTCACAATCAACACACCAATTGGTTACGCTGGTTAGACAACATTGAGTTTTGGATCAACAATACTACCCATATGACGACTGGATATACTCCAAATTATATTATGTTTGGAAGAGAAAATCCTTTATCAATTACCAAGCTCGTGACGTTCCCAGAACCAGATCATAAAACACTGAAACCCGACGTGGTGCAGATTGTTATGAAGAAGATTAAAAGGAAGGCTGAGATAAGGAACCAGCACAAGGACAGAGATAAAACTTTCACGCAATATCAGGTTGGAGACAAAGTTCTCATTAAAGAACATCGCTTATCATCAGCAGAAGACCAAGAGACACACAAGTTATTCTTGTTATATCATGGACCATACTCAATTCTTGAAGTCCATAACAACAATACAGTATCAGTAATCGACCACCAAGGCAGTATCAGGAAACACAATTGCAAGAACCTTCGAAAGTATTATGAACCTTGTTGGGAGGATGAGGTCAAGACCTCACGTCAATAACATTAACCTGTATATATATAAAAAAAAAATAATAATAATAATAATAAAATGTTTTGTGTAAATGTATGTATATTTGTGTTGTGAATAAATATCCCATGTAAATAATAATAAACTCCAAATAGGATAATGGCGGAAGAACGATCAACTGTGGTTCACATTTCATTGAACAAAATCTAATGGAAGCCCATATCGACAGAGACCATCAACAAAATTGAGGTCACCCAGATCGATCGATATCTGACTTGCAAACAGCGAAAACAGATTGCACAGTTTTATCGCAGGGAAGCTGCTACACGCACTAGCTACTCCATAGAACCCACATGGGCACTCCCACCATCTATATGCGCCATTCCGAAGACACGGGAACGGGCTCATACACCTTCGTCCCCGCTGAGTGCGATTCATCATGAGCCGGACGGTAGTCACCTACCGATAGACACGGACACGATAATCAAACAATAAAACAGCAATCTCCCGAGAGTCTGCACTAGCCGGATGGTATTTATATACCGTTATACACGGAAGTGCCACAGACTTCTTACCCAGCGACCAAGTGCTTCAATTAAGAAGCGCCGCTCGTATTTCCGCAGCCCAGGGTGCCATTTCCACGGCATCATTACCAGTGAACCATCGAGTTGCCGCCACACCGAACCGAGCTACAGAGGATTCATTTGATATAAGCACAGTGAACTGATACGCCGCCCAACCCAAGACCACGTCGGAGACTACCAACATCGGCCAACCTCGGGATCAGGACAATGAACTCTACCTGAGAAGAGCTACCACCGTACACTCATCTACGGACGAGATTGTACACCACCAAATATCACTGTACATATTTTGTTGCAACGGCGGGAACAGTATCAGATCGTGCTACCGAAGACAACCGTGAGTTTTATGTGCTATGATCTCTCCCTACTTGTATGTAAATCCCACACCTTTTATTGTAAACTCATATGAGTATAAATATCTATTTGTGAATAAATAATGAACACTATCGTTGTGGCCATTTATATAAAATAAACAAACAAACAAATCAACGTATAGCGTTTTATTACATATATACTTGACCTTTTTTTTTAATTATGATTTTTTTTTAACTTTCTTAAAATTTTCAGAAATTTATTGTTTTCAATTTCCCTATTTTTTTCTTCATATTTTTAATTTAAATAATAATACACTATGTAATCTTAACAGACTTGTAACTATAAAATAAATTAATAAAACAACCACATTTCATGGCACATTAACACTAACCTAGTAATTTTAAGGGGTGTAGGTTTTCAGACCGATTACTGAACGTGGAAAGCATGCCAATTTAACTAAGAATTGTTTTAAATTTATGATCATATAGTGTTATCTTCGTGCAATAGGCTGAATGTACCGTTAATGGTTCACAAATTTAATTTAAAAAATTTATATATCTGCTCACTAAAACAAACCATCACGAGCCTAAAAAATAGATACCTATATTGTTGTTAATATATGCATTTCTGATTGAATTTATATCCATGGCCTTGCTGATAATATTGTAAATGTTCTTACTATTAACTATTATTGGTTGTCAAAAATCTTGTTTGTTTTCATAATTATATTTGATTAAAATCTAAATAGTTTTTAGTTTTACTTTAATGTAATTTTTAACATAGTTTCATTTAAGTATTGGTTGGAATTATTTTTGTTAAAGTTTTTCAAGATTTAAAATGACAAAATACAAAACGAATACCGGTGTCAACAAGTTAGTCTAAATTATATGCTTAAAATAATCGTCCAAAACTACAGACTGGTGAATGGTCAAGTAGTAAACCAATAACTACTGATGCAATGACCGTATTTTATACTACTAAATTTATATTGATAACGATTAAAAAATCTACTTCAGTTTTGATTAGTGATTTTATTTAGTCAATTACAACTAATCATACATAAATTGCAAATAAATATAAGTAATTAATTCACTTAAAAATAAAAATATCATAAACAATCAATTAGAGAGCAAAAATCATTTCTTACATTTAAGTTTAATTATTAGTGGACTCACTATAATATTTAAGTTAACAACACATAATTGGAACTGCTGAACGTACATTTTATGGTATATTAAATTAGTTAGGCGGATACTACACAGTACACATACGGTTACGACGTCCTATTAAATGATGAGAGTGGTCAGATATTAGTAAATTAGTAATATTATATAGTATTTAGTATAATATTAATATTACATTACAAAGACAATGATGAATGATGATAATTTGACAAATTAAACTCATATAGTTGTTCATTAAATTGTTTTGTATCAGAAATAATGTCATAGTTCTGAACGTTTCGGTAAATTAAAAAATAATGAAGTATTAAGTGAAATAAAGTATTGTTCAACTGTATAGAAATGATTTTTTAACTGAGTATATTGAGTATAACCATTACAGCTTCTAACTTATAAACTTTTTTCAAGATCATAATATTTTGTGTGGGTTCATACTTTTTCGTGTTAAATGATTTTAACACCTACTTCACCATGCTGTAACTAATTTATTTTGAGTATAATTTTTTTCTTTGATTGACTTGAGAATTGTATAGACTTAAAAATTGTGAAGAAGTACTTAGAAGTACTTTATACTTATAAATGTTTAACTTCAAATTAACTGTGGTTTATTCAATTTTAAACGCTTATAAAAAATAATCCTATCGTTAATATTTAACCCCCCCCCCCCCCCCCCCCCGTCATAGAAATATCCTGCGAACGCCACTGGCTCCCCTCAATGGGCCGTTTTTATTTTAACATACTATTTAGTATTTGACGATTTGACAAATAACTACTTGAGTTTTAAAATATATTGGCCAGAACCCGAGGGTTAAGTTAGGTAGTATAAAAAAATAGACAAAAATTGAATATTAATATAATATTATTGACTATTATTGATATATTTTCAAAAATAAAAAAAGCAGGTAAGTCGTGGATGTCGCTCTGCTGTACAGTAGGTTACTGTAACGGATGGGATTAAATTTGAATGCAATGATAGGTATCATTGTATACGAAAAACGATTCTGAACGGAGATGATTTGTCAGTCTAGGATATATTGTATTTAAATATTGTCATATATTCTATTTTGAAAAAAATAAATTGTTTTTCAATTAGGACGCATTTTGAATAAGGCATGGTTAATCAATTTTTCCAAAAACATTGCATGTAGTTATCATAATTCATAATACTTTATATTATTATAGATATACATATACCTGGTTTGAGGATAAATCGTTATCATTACGCGATTTCATAAAAATTTAAAACTCAAACGCTCAAAACATTTTTCCTATAATGACGCTTCAAATTTTCTCCATAGCTATTTGAAGCAAAACTTATGGTGTTATAAAATATAACAATTGGAAAATAACATTAACAATATTATAATGATTTCTTATTAAAGAACATAACTAGAAATTAAAAAAAAATAAAATATTATAATAAAATAAAACAAGTTATAGATACTTAATTTCTAGAAATAAAGTCAATACTCTACAAAATATGTTAATAAAAAATTTAGTTACCTAATGAAAAATAGGTTATATATAATATATATAATATATTATTATAATATAATATAATTATATATAATATATAAATATATTATATTTTATAAAAAAATACTACATTTTAAAATTTGAATGAAAATGAAAAAATTAATTGTTAACAGTTAAATATCATATTTAATTTAATTTGTATATACATACTCGTATATATGTTTAATTCTAGAAAGTATTCGTCAAATGAAGCCATTTTCATCAGCATCTAATGTCGTCGAAGTTGAAAAGTCACTAAAAAATTAGATGGCCCAAGCATCCAACCGTCTAAGAAAAGCTACTGAAAAAAAATTATTGACAAGTGATACAAACAGTATTTGAAATAATATAATACCTAATGGGTATTATTATATGTTTTAATTTTTAAAGTTTTTTAACATTGTATTTAGTACTATTTGTACTATTTATATAGTTTTTATTTGTATTTTGTACTTTTGGTACTTTATATAATTTTATTTTTAAATCTAATAATAACTATTATTTAATTTTATTTACTGCTATGAGAAAAATCTTACGGCTTCTTAGTATTATTTTATAAGAATATAATTTTCTAATATAAATATTATTTTAATATTTTCATTTTTACCTTTTTATATTTGTACCATTTTGTACTATTTAAAATTTTTTTAAAGTTTAGTATACTTAATATTATAATTTAATTATTAACCTTTTTTATTTGTTTAGGACTTATAAATTATTCTTTTTATTTAATTCAATTTCCGCAATGTATTAATAACTTTTATTTTATGCTTCATACATATTATATACAATAATGTATTTCTTAGTATTATATAACTATAATTATCATTTTATAATAGGTATTATTTTTACATTTTTTATTTGTATTTTGTACTAGTTGTACATTGAGTATACTTTTTAAATAAAAGTTTTAAATATTATAATTTAATTTAATTATCAAAATTTTTCTTTTGTATAGTACTTTTATATAATTTCATTTTTACAATGTAATAATAACTTTCATTTTATGCTCCATACATGTTATTCACAAGAATTTTGTATTTTGTACTAGTTGTACTTAAGTTTGTAATATTATAATTTAGTAATTAATTTTTTTTAATTAATAATATAGTACTATTTTGTTCTTTTTATATATTTTATTTTTTACAATAGTACCATTGTGTAGGTACATGAAACAGTTATATGGAATATATTGTATCTTAGCGTATGTTTAACACTACAATTTTTGTTTTAATTATAATTAATTGATTATTTTTTATGATATTGTTGTAAACATATACTAATAATATATTAAACATAATATTTACGATCAAACATTGTCACAAAGAATTTATTAAATTTGTTTAAAATATACTTACTTCAATATTATGGCAAAAATGACAAAAATATATTCACAACATTCGTAGTCAAAATTGTCACAAACAATTTCATAAAATATGTTGAAAAAATATACTTCATAATATTGTTGCAATGTTTTACTACCTAACATGTGTTAACAATATTGTATTTGAATATTTTGAAAACATGATGTGGCAATATGTTGATAATATTTGAAAACTTTTTGAACACAATCTTAACATTTTGTAACAATATTTAAATATTTCTTGTGACATGTTGAAAATATTTTCATAATATATTCTTACTGTGTGGGAGTAAGAGTGACTATAGTCTCAACTGCACAGACAATATATTTGACAACTATATATTTTATTTCTAATTAATTATCAAAAGAAACAGCCCAACTCCCGCCTACACGTCATCAGACCTCTCTCAAATCAAACATGAACCTGTCCTACCGTTTACTTTTATACAAAAGCCTCCTTCAACCAATTTGGTCATACGGTATCGCCCTCTGGGGCACTGCCAAACCATCAAACCTTCGGACAATCCAAGCTTTCCAATCGATATGTCTTCGCATGGTCACAAAAACACCTTGGTATATCACTAATGCCGCTTTACATCAAGATCTCAAAGTCCAATCTATCAACCAAGCAGCAATTTCATTCTACTCAAGACTTCACTGCAACTGCAACGCCACCCAAACAAATTAATATCCAATCTTCGCTCAAAACACCTTCCCTACCCGTCGACTAAACAGAAATTGGCCCAGAGATCTTATCTAATAATTCCATTATATTCCATTATATATTCTAACTAGATTTATGAATCATTAAAAGGTATCCCAACTGTGAGCTTCCCTCCACCGCCCCGTCATTGTCATCCCTCTCACCAATTTACTTATAGTACAAAAATTGTATAGATTGTAAATTTTCAATAAACGCTATTTAGAAAAAAAAAAATATAAAATTTAAGACTAATAGGTAGGTACTCATATATATCTGAAATATTACACAATAATGTGATGGATTATTTGACTATTATTAAATATTAAAACTTGATATTTTGAAACAATATTATGTTCAAATAAATTCAATACACTTTCAAAATAGTATTATTTTACAAGGAAATCGACTGATTAAATTGGAATATTTGACTACAAAATAATGATAAACTGAAAGCATTTTAGTTGAAATAAAAGTTATAATTTTAGGATATTAGCTTGATATTTATATGATTTGAATAATATTCGTTCATAATATAATCATACTTACTAATGTAAGCTTCAATATTATACTTATATATTATATAAAAAAAAACAATAAATATTGGATTCTTCTGACAACCATGGATTTTAATATTTTTATTTATTTTTCCGTTTAAACCGACAGCAGAGGAGGATCTGTATGAACACTACTACTCCTATGGTTTTTAATATTTGGACATATTCATTAAGTAATTTTACCAAATGTTTGCATGATGTTTAATGATGTAGTTTATAACGAACACAGAATGATCATATTGTGGGGCCTTAAAAATTTTAATTTCTTTAAGTCAATACAGTTATACCTACCTTTTCAGCAGAATAACATCCTAAACAAAATATGTATTGAGTTTGAACAACTAAAACAGCTATTGTATATTTTCAAATTAAATCTTAATTTAAAAATAAATAATAATCAAACAGTTACGTGGTGTAACTTTTAAGTCGTAGAAATTATATATTCGCGCGTAAATAATACTATACTTGTTTAATTTTTGGCTGTGGTTAATAAAGTATCTATATTAAAATTAAACATTAAGACTTATCCGACTTAATAATGGATTGAATTATTTTTATTTTAGGTATCGGTAGCTATAATTTAGTTTAGAACCTATTTACCTATATGGCATTATATCCGTTTAAATTCTATACATGTTTCCAGTCAAACACGCTAAGAAAATCAATAGAACTAATTAATTATTAAAGAAATTTTAATTAATATATTTTTAATTAAAATAGCTAGACATGACAATTTCAATCCTATCTGCCATTTAGTTAGTAACGGAGCAAAAGGTAAATATATAATTTCCTATTTTTTTATTCATTATAATTAGAGGTCGGATTTATATTCTCTTAAAATCCTTTTAAAATACCAGATATATGATGTTTTATGTCCTTGAATATGCAAAATATTCTTTTAATATTAAAAAAAATTTTTAATTTATTTTAGCTAACGAAATAACCTAATACGTGGTATCGCAATCGATAAGGAATACCTGGAGATTAATTTTTATTTAAACTCAGAAATTAATTATTTATAAACAGAATTATTTAGTGAACATTATACCTATCAAAGTGCTTATATACGTGAAATATATTCATTATATGTCGATATTACAAAAATATTCTCAAATATTCTCTAAAGAGTCTAACGTGTTAAATATTCTCTAACCCATAAAATATGCTTTTTTATGCAAAATAAATTTTTTCCTATGAATTCTGTGTTTCATGAATCGTAAAGATTTCTCACTCCCATTTAACTGCATAGACTAGAAACAAATATGTAAAATCATAAAAATCCGACCTCTAATTATAATTATTAATAGTTATCAACATTAACGAGTATTTTATAGCTATATATACGTTATATAGATCAAGAATTTATCATTAAATTAAATCGACACAAGTAACGTACCTATTGATTTTACAATGATATATGTTTATTTTTTGTTTAAAGATCACAAATTACATTAATCTTACAAATTTGATCGATTTGACACTTGTGGCATGAAATTATGACATTAACAGTTGGTAATTTCTGTGTATAATCAAGAAAAACTAACATAAAAAAGTGAAACATTAGGGATATTTGCTAAACAAAATTTATGTTTTCATTATAATTCAGAAAGGGATAAACATAAATACATAATATTTTAACTAAATACTTGTAATTAAGTTGTAATAAGTTGTCTCCGTCTTACAAGTGCTACAAAGTACAATAATATGCTTTTGTGTGGCTTTGTGAGGCGCGATTGTACGCTCAATCTGCAGAAACGCAGTGAGCGTTTGTACGGGCCGCATGCAGTTGTTGAGCCCCGGATGGGTGACCACTCAACATTTTTAGTAACATATCCTTGCCACACATACACAATTACTTATTACAACCAACCAAATTAAAAACTTACAAACAGATACACAAAAATAACCCATACCGTACCAATTCAAACACAATTGTCTATTTTGCCGCAGGGTTTCACAAAAAAAAAAAAAATGTTTGTATGTGGGTCTTCTATAACAGTTCAATTTTTAGCCAATTTTGCGTGCACAATTTAAATTGCTCATAACTCACTTAAAAAACTGAATCATCGTAACAAACCCATATACAAATAAAGATAATATCCCAAATTTCATTATAAATCGATTCATTGTAATTTTTAAGCTAACAAAGCTATAAATGTGATTTTTTGAGCGTATATTTTGTATAATACACACTTGTAAGGTGATTACAACAAATTTCTGTTTAACGTTATCTAATAAGATTTTTTAGATGAGACGTAATTTTTTAATTATCTTAGAACTCGAAGTATTTAAAGACATGTTTCATGGATAACGAAAATCAGAAAATTATTTTATAACTAAAAATTCATACAAATATAAATTATATTATTATAATATGATTTAATATAATAAATACTTTCTACAGTAAGAATGTCAAAATTGATTTATTAGTTATGTGATATTTTGGGGGAAAAATGTATTCTGCCTACCGACTAAAGAAATAATAATTATAGCATGAATGTAAATTATAATAATATTATAAGATCATATACTATAATATATATCCCAAGTATCAAATAGGTCCTATAATATTGGTCCAGAGTTATTTCCGTAAAAAAATTATTATAATTGTAGTTTAAATTGGATAGCATATAAAGGACAAAAGTATTACGATACTTGCAATGTTGGCCTACACAGAATTACTACCTACTATAAAAATCTGCAGTGTGTGTAAAAACAATGAATAGTAAATCACAGAAGATGAACAAAAGGTGATAAAATAAAAGCTAAATATGTGAAATGTAGTGAAATGTAACTAATAATTTGGAAAACTTACTATGCTTACAATATGACAGAACACAGAGCTTCCCAAAAGTCCCGTCTATAGTACAATGCATTTAACAGATATTAAGGAAACCCATCACAAGCGACCACCTCTTATTAACTGACTGGCTCTTATAAGTTATAATGATAACATAACGCCTTGGAGTTTAAACAGCGCCAGACCTAAGAAAATGACTTCAAGTTAATGGATATCGGTTTTACCTTCACCAACTCAACGAATTCGCTAGAATGTGTCACATTTAGACAGGATAAGTTGGTTAGAAAGTCTACTAACAAAAATCAAATAAAAAATTATTAAACCATACACTCTGGGTTATAGCATGAAAAGCGTAGAACAATCTAACGGGCTAGTAAGTTATATCCACCATGATCTAAAGATAACATTCATTCATGATAAAATCAAAAGTTTGCCAACAAACATGCGAGTAAACAAAGGCTCTGAACACCAACAAAATTACTAAACAACTCATAAGACATAAGGTTATTATAACTTAAACATTTGAAGCATACAGTCTTTTTTAAGTGTGTTAAGAAGGATTAATAAATGTCGTGCCAGGGTGATAAACTATACAAATTTATGAAAATATTAAATTTTCTCAATGGTTTATTATTCCCGAGTCAACATTATGTTTGTCTGGAGGAAATGTGTGAACACTCAACAGTTATTTTAAATTATATTGTTATATTTGTTGGGCATGGTCCCAAAATGAAAAAGGTATGATTCCCGTTTCCACCTAACTATTATTTGGGAACCATGTACAAATGTTACATATTCTTATCATATGAAAATATTCTTGTCATTATAAATTATAATACCAGTAAATCATTATGGGTACATTAGTCAAATTAATTAAGAGTTTTTAAATATTATACAATTGCATATTATCACATATCTATTATGTTTAAATATTTCGATATTTGAATATAAAATAAAAAGTAATAATTATATTGTCTTAAAAATATAAATTTTAATACAAGTATTGGTCAGGTTTTAAAAACTAGTAATTACCTAATATTGGTTTCCAAACTTTTTTTGTTGGAAATGTCTTTTTACAGAAACGGGAATCGTACCTTTTTTGTTTTTGACAGAAAAGGGCTATGGTGCAAACATGTAACTCCCATATTTATTGAACTGAGACAGCGATTTAAAGCGATTTTATTACCGTTGAATTTAAATATTTAAAAATTATAAAGATATTGATGACTATAATAGCTCAACCAAATTTTAAGTATGCCCCAAGTCAATGGAACAAAGAAGTGTAAAATATGAACTCATTTATTTTTCAATGATTTTCAAACTAAAGTGTAGGTAAAAATTTATAACACTAAAAATATAGATTATATATAGACCAAAAAATGTTGTTTATTTTTCAAATTTGTAAGTTCATATTATTATAAAAATTAAATTAAAATAGATATTCAATTTAGGTAACTAACAATTTTTTTTTTTGATTTATTAATTACCATAACTTACAGCGAATAAAATTATGTAGGTTATACATTTTTATAATTTTCTATCATTTGTATCTAGGAAGGTATCTTGTAATCTTCGTGAAACCTCACCACAAATAGTTACGATGACGACGAACATTTTTTGGTAATAACCACGCACTATTAGTGCCAGAGTCCGATAATTGAACGGAACAATAGCGTGCATTTTCGTATTATGATAATAATAAATAAATTGAAAAAGGTGAAGCGCAAATACATAATTGTTTAAGGTATCCAAAAGGATACAGAAGTTTTATATTTTTGTTAAGGTATTGTCAAGGACCTTCACAAAACCAGGATAAAGAGAAATTATATTATAATATCATCATACTTGTACCACGTCATCATTTTTTGTAAGACGGACAGTCTTTATTTCATAACATGAAAAAAAAGCAACTAGCATGTAGTTGAAGTTTTGACTTTTAGTTTTTGCATATTTAGATCCACTTCATTCCAGCCATCCGCAGTCATTGTAATAATAAGATGCATTAATAATTATTAATTAATGACCTATTCTGCAAGCCAAAGAGATGGGCGGATAGGCCTACCGGACTACCGGGCATTTCCAGATGGGCCCCCCTTCGTATTCGATAATGGGGCCCTTTAATATCATATATTATTAAAAAAAATTTTCATGTGGGGGCCCCTTTTTCCGGTAGGACAAAAATGGCCTATCCGCCGATGGCCAAAGGTTATCTTTGATATATAATTATATTTGAAATTTAAATTGTATTGACTATTTGATCAATTATTTATACATATCAGCGATTTCAAAATCAAGTTATATTTATATATTAGGTTGTTTTATTAAAGAGTATGGTCAAGGTTATGACGTGTAATAGTTTAAAAACAAGAAATAGAAAAGATATTTGACGATCAAAAGTTACTGCAGTATTACTCAAATAGTAAAAGTATAGGTATATATTTTTATATAATAAAAAAATGACAACAATATATTTGTACATTTAATCTTCGTAGGTACTTACATTTAATTTCACTGTTTCAATTTTTTGTTCTTAAGTTTATACGAGGTAGATATTTGATGTTAGTTTTAAGGAAGATCTAAAAATATATGATTAACTAATGTTATTGGCGTACTAAACAAACTAATAAGAAATAACATTGTGTGTTTACTATTAGGTATATGTTATATAATCGATATATTATCATACCATTTGTTTTATGGATGTTATATAACTGAAAATGTTATCAGGTCCGGAAATAAGAACTTCCTTGTAACTAAAGAGTATACCTACTTATTTTATTTCATCATAAGAATTTTCTATCTGTAATATTTGTGTATTTACAAGCTAAATAAAATTTGATACGAGTAGTGTCGATGTGAACTTTTAAACTTACAAAAACATTATATGCACTATACATCATGTAATAATACTCTATCAAAGATCTGCGCAGTATCTTTGTTTTTACTAGCAATAAATAATCCATATTCAATAATAATCAATATTTATTTGGTTAATAACTTTGCATCAAGCAAAGCAACCGAACTGAGTATAAATAAAAATAGTCAAATTGAATTGGACGAATCCTTATATCATCCAAAGACTTTTGATCTATTTTGTGTTGAAATAACAAACTTATATATTAAATATATAAGTTTGTTATCGTACAAATTTTGTGTGATATTGGAAGGTTGGATACGAAATATTTTTAAAACAATTTAAGCTATAATAGTAACGATTTTTTCAAGAAAACATATTTTTGTTTCATAAATGACTCATTTTCATTGACTCAACTTAAGTGTTTTGTTTGTAACTCGAGTCATGTGGTATACTTCAACAAATAAATTCGTTTTATCCTATTATTTTTATACTATACTGTCTATACTGGAGCTATTATACTTTTTGTACCTACATAGTTATAGGTACTTGTTGGATTCAAATAGAGTGTTTGCGTTGTTTATTAATGGTATTTAATAAATTTGATGATGGGAGGTAGGTACACCAGAGGTACCAAGCACTTAGGGTAAACTGCACATAATAGTATGTCAGTATGTGTAATGTGTTACATACCAATATGTTTCCGGAAATTTCTGAAACGTGAAACGGTTTTGTGTCTTTCGACGATTTTAAATGATATATTAAGCTGCGTTTAGAGAGGTAATAGAAAACGAGCAGTTTCTCTTACTCATTTAGACGTTTAACTATTTTATAGTCAATATCTTAATCATAATCTAAATAGTTTTATGTTTCGGTTATTTTCCAAATTCTTACAGACTTTATCACGATATATAATCATTATCGGCATGTAATGTGTATACATTACCTTATGCCCTTGTATTCTTTGCTATATTATGTGTGTGTGTGTGATTCTGAGACTGCCAAGTTTTTATCGATTATGTGATTTGTATTATGCCAACTAAATATTGGGTAACTTATACTAATATTCATATATAATTATATTTTATATTGTAAAGCAGGACGAGGGCCTAGAGGTCACGAGTTTCATTTAAATATATGAGTAATATAGTGACACGAATGTGTTCCAGAATTTATTTTCAACCATTGATTAATTCTAAGTAAAATGTTTGTTTTGACTATCTACTAAATTCACGTTTATATCTAAAAAATGATTTTAATTATTAAAATTACACTTATATATTGTTACGACACGTCATTAGTCTTAGTTCAGAGTTTAAACTTTTTCAATAATTTATACCAACTACATTGTATTGCGATTTGTTACTGAGTAATTAGTAATTACCACGATTAAAGATAGTATGGTTGCGTGACGACATATGCAGTGGCGTATCTATGTATTTAAGCATAGAGGTGCACCTAATTTTTCGGGCCCCTTATAAAGTTTCAGTTGCTACTTGTTGATTAGGCCGATTAGGGGTTCAAGGGCTCTATTTATAAAACACAGCTAAAGGGCCCTGGTGCAATGCACCTCCTGCACCCCCTCTAAGTACGCCACTGGACATATGATAATGTACTTATATAAGCAAGAAGCAGCCACGGAAATGCTTACAGTCAATCTGACTGCATGGTGGCGCTCTCTATTGCTGAATAAATTCCAAGAGTTAATTTATATGGTTTTGATAGCGATCATAGATAGCATGGCGGTAGACCACAATGTAATTGTGTAAAAATATATTATTATATATTTATTTAGCTATAATAATAAGGATCGGGATTCAGGAATTTGTTTTTTATACCATCTGTGATTTAATACGGCATTTTACACATTATTGACATAACATCTCGTTCTAATATACTATATACAAAATTTTGATTTATTATTTATATTAACTACTACTAACCCAAAAAATGTCTTGTTGCATTCGCTCACCACATTCTGTGGCAAACATCACTTTTGGAGTACCGAAGAATGTTGGAAAAAAATAAATGGGAGGAGGCTTTAGGTATGAAATTAAAAAAAAGCCTTCGCATATTATGTGCTTCTTATTTTAATGAATGCGACATAAATACATAATAAGCTGTTTGAATTCTGGTTTGAATAATTATTCGGTAAGTAGGTATTCAAAAGGTACTAAGAACATTAAAAACAATGTAAAGAAAATCTGCAAATATACCTGTAAAATGTGTTGACTTTTTAAATTATTTTTTACAATGTTAAAATGTTAATACTTCTCAAAATATTCAAAATGCTAATAACGGTACTAGTCCAATGTGCGACCTACAACTGATAATTGACCTATCCTTATCTTTGCCGGGCTAATGTGCGACCTACGGCCAATGTGTGTATTTTTCTATATGGCATGGGGAAATATATTTATTTATAGTGATGAATGGAGAACTTATTCGTCATTAAACAATGGACGTACACAGTATTAATATAGGTAATACACATGTATGGTATTTATACACTGTACTATGAATCACCAAAAATGGTTTATTGATCCTAATACAAATGCCGATACTCAAACCATAGAATGTTTGTGGAAAATAGTGAAGAAGCGATATGAAATAAGAGTAAACGACGCATCTCAATTATTACCTAGTTAACTTAAAGAGGAGTGGTGGAGATCCCTTCACCTAAACAAACAAACTATATTTGACGAATTTTTATCAGACATGAAAGATGCTTTTATGACATAAATTATACATAAATGAATTCTTATGAGACAAGAAGGAAATTAATTATAAATGAATTAATAACTATAATAACTATTAATTTGGATAAATTTAAAGGATAAAATAATTAATTAATTAATAACTATAAAAAAAATGCAGTATAGGTCTGACCTATATGTAGGTCGCACACTGGACTGCGGGGGCCCTAATGACTACAGTAATTTACATATCCATAATATTATAGTGTTTGTATGTAATAACTCGTATTTTCTACATATAACCACTAGATGACAGCATTAGATAGTCTGTTAAGACGTAAGCACTTTCATCGCCGCTTTTTGGTCGTCGTCACGCAACCATTCTATCTTTAATCGTGGTAATTACTATCTATGACTCATAGATATGACAAACAAAACGGTCGAAAAGCCTGGTTATGTTTTGTATTTATGTAAATCGGGGCCTAAATGTTTTTATTCATACATGCATTATGGCTATGGAAATTTTTGTTATTTTTCTTTTATTCATAAGACTTGGACAGGTGATATAATAATTTTTAATATAATAGTGCCATATTGGTATGGTTTAAGATATTAATTTTGCTGTTTATATTACTTATAAGTTATGATTAAAAGATGTATTGTTATATAACCGTTTCTTATTAAATAACTGGTAAACATTTGTATGAATATATTCTCGCACAAAGTCTGAACGAAAATTTTTTTTAGAGCAATTTTTAATTTTTCTTAAACCTTTATAATTTATTTCTATTTTTTTATCATAAGTTATAAATTTTTATTATTTATGACGATGATCTTTCGGGGACGTAATTTACACTTACTCTGTTCAAAACACTTATACATTGTATATTACAATTTTTCATACTAAATTTCTTTATAAATTACAATATACATATAGGTAGGTACTTACTGCAAAAAGATGAAATCAATATCGATTAAACACAGCAATTTAATACGTATAGATAACGTGCAATGGATTGAAATTATTGCGCTCTGGTGGTAACTGTATCAACTAGTTTCGGGAAAAGTTATACTGAACACATAATATAGACAATAACTTATAATAACATAGGTACAACTATTATAAATTAATTATGTTTGTGTTATTAAATGTTTGCTTCACAAAATGTTATTGTATTATCTGTTGATACCTGATTTCGACTTGCACATTGAAGTTTTTGAAAATTTTGAATTTAAAAATGTATAATGAATAGGTAATTTGGTGATCATATATGGTTTCCAGAGTATTATTCCAAACTTTATTTTCCCAAATAATAAAGGATTAAATGTATATCAAAGTGGTCATGTATTCAATGTGGAAAAACATAGCAGACTTGGAAATAGTTTTTGTAAAATTATAGGTTTTGTTGTTCGACAAACAAGTGTAACATTAGAACCATACAAAGTAGAACTTGAAGTAAGATACTTGAACAGTTAATTAATTTTTAAATTATAATTAGAAATAAATATATTTTGCACCTTCAACATTAAAAATATATCAAGTATTATCTAATTTATTGTTGCAAATATTTGAGTAGATGTATAAATTGACCTAATTATATATATCAGTAAAGGTTACTTGTTTAAATACTATATTACTATTAGAACTATTTTTTTGTACCTAAGATACTAAAATATTAATTTAATGCCTATTTGATTTTTAAACTGTTTAAAATATTAAATTAAATATAAATTAGTGTTTGAGACATTTGAATTGAAGGTTTTGAACATGTATTTTTTATAAATTGATACAAACTAATAAGTCAATAGATATTATATTTTAATTTTTCTTCTATAATTTCTTCAATATTATTACAACGTTTATACAACTTCTTAAGTAAAATAGGTTTTACATCTACTTTTTTTTTCTCAATTCAACTACGGAATATAGCACTACGTATTAATGTAAAATTAAAAATTGTTTATTACATTTTAACAATTTTTCGATATTTCATGTGAAATTATTGAAAATAAAATAGAACTTCTAAATAAACACAAAGTTATACAAACAACAAGTAACAAAGTTATAATACAAAGTTATATATTATAACAGTTTGCTGCCGTCCCGAGAATAATGCTCTTATAGTCTACCCAGAGCGCTAGTAGTACCGGTGCACGTTGTCTATAATTGTCTGCAATGTGTTAACTTTTGTATTATAATTTATATAAGTATTATATTAAAGTATCTACCTGAATCAAATCATAGATATAACTACCTACATAAGGCTAAAGTTGTACCTTATAACTACTGATTGTGCTCATCTATGTATAACTATAATTTTTAAATTTATTATTAACTAGCTATCCTGTACGCAGGGTTCCCACAAGGGGGGGGGGGGGTTGTCAGAAGGATCTGAGGGTACTGGGACCCGAACTTTCGAGTGGCACGAAGTTCATGTAAATAATTACTTTTATATATATTAGAAAAATGATCGAGGTCCGTTTTTAGTTCTGTAGGTACTAAGGTCAAAAATATTATGTGGGGGGCCGCTGCGTACAGCAGGCCTATACGCATGGGGAGTTTTGGGGGATCAACACTCCTCCCCATGACCAAAAAAATCATGTTTTATTCATTTTTGATCTATTACCTATACCTATGTAATATTTTATAATATTATTGGCAATAATGCATAATTTTTTATATAGGTAGGTACTTACAAAACTAATAATTAATATAAATACGTTATAATACTATTTGTTAATTATTGATATATCTATTTTATGATTTTTTTTCAAAATACCCTCCATTATTCAATCCTGCGCAGAGTGCACAACAGGTACAGTGTTACGCCGTTGCTAGTTGCAAATTAAATTTAAACTGCACAGATCTCAATACAGTTATTAAGGTTGCTTCGACTACATATAAAATGAAGGTCTAAAATTATATCCATTCATAATTATCTAATTTTGTGTATTCAATACCAACAATAGTTTAAAAAAAAAAATATATATATATTATATATATAGTTTAATTTAAAATCGGTCGAAAACTGTATTTTTTTTTAGTATCGTATCTATCTGTTTTAGGAATTTGGTTTTATACAATTGATATATTTATTAATCATAGCTGTTGATAGTGTATTTCTAGTGCAAATAATACACTGCGTTATTAAAAATAAATTAGAATCTTTAAAGTAACCATGAGTTAACTGATAGGTACCTACTAACTGTAGGCGATGGTCATGAGTTATAGATTTACATTATCTTAAAGTACTGTTAAATGTCAACTACACAATATATTTGTACACATTTATTTGATTGGTTCTAACAAAATATAAAATATGGATCAAAAATAACACGCAATTGTGATTAAATGTCTATAACAAGGTAAATTAACCTGCATTATTTAACTTTTCAGTGAAAAGTATTCACTGGCGACTCTGTGTAGGATAAGATACAGTTAATAAACATATTATATAAGTACCTAACTTATATCTATTATATAAAATCAAAGGGGTTAATCGAACACCCTAAGAAAATCCACAGTTATACCGATTTTCATAAAATGTTCGTCAATAAATTCAGCAGATCCGCAATCCGTATTATCCAGGATACTTTTCATTACATATACGATATACTTACTTTTTACATTACAACACATAAAATATCTTGCATATAGATGACTCACGAAAAACTACTATTTATTTTTTATTTTTATATTCTTTCCATTGATTTCAGAAAATAAAGTAGTTATGATATAGTTATGAATATTATGATTGGATATAATATTATTATACATTTTTACCTGTATTTTATGTTTGATAAAAATAATCCAAATAACTGTGTTAAAAATCTGGGCAGTTTACATTTAATGGAGTTTAAAGAGGAGTAAATCCATAATCCATTTAAGTGCCTTGAAAGATCAGATAGTATTATATAAAATCTAATAGGTAGGTACATTGTAGGTAGTATAATTAATAATAATAAAAACAGTTATTGTATTGCATTTTTAATACTTGCGTTCATATAAAATAATGGACAATGGTATGATTATATATTATGAATATACAATTCAACTAACAAGTTTTTGTTTTCAAATTAAACAAATATACATTATTAGTAGTAAATAATTATGAATTAATACGCAATGAATAATCAATAATAATCAATAAGTAGCTACCTAACTAGCTTAGATATGAATGAGATGAGGAGATGATGAGCTACCAAGTGATAGTTCTTCCAACATTAGCAAAAATATCAAAATGTGCAAACTTTATCGTAAATTTTTCTCGGTTAAAAATAATTATAACTAAATAACAAAAAAAAATTCAGCATGCATAGTTGCATGTTATATTGCTTATTAATTATATTAATTTATTATATGTATTGATAAAACTGGAAAGACTTACTTAATTATTTGACGGAAAATAATTGGAAGGTTTTAGGTTAGATATTTTGTACCTACTTATATTTGTAAATAGAACAGTGAAAATTAATATCAACTTAACGTTGTGTTGATTGTAAAATTTCAATTAAAACGAGTAAAAATAAATTATGTATAATTGAATTTATTTGAAGTAATTTTCTAATACTTATAAATTAATATATTATTTATTGTAATTTTCCGTACTAAGATTTGTTGGATTTTAATAACACATACAACTTGAAAAAATCTGATAATTACAAAATATAAAGGAATTCATATTGGTAAAATTGTTAAGTGTTCATGATTAATGTTTTCTGAATAATAATTATAAAAAAATAATTCAAATTTATTTATGTGCTAATGAGTTTTTGGTAATTTATTTTGTTTCACTCAAAGTTCAATGTTTGTACAATTACTAGGTACCTATACCTAAACATTTCAGAAATAACCTTTTTAGTATACACGAACCGTGTTCAATTTCAAAGGGCTACCTATGTGAAACTTTTGAAACACCACCTATAGTTACCTGAAATTTTTTTTAAAACATCATTGTAAACCCATTAACCTTTTTCTATTTCATACAAAATCGAATATAAAAAAGTTTTTGTTTTAGATATTTTAACCAAAATATATTTATTTTAATAGTGGGTAGAACCTACATGTGCAATTAAATATTAACGGTTTATAACAGTTATTGGTAATTGGGTATTGACTATTCTTACTAGATTTTGAAAATATTTTTTGCAATTATTTATTAGTGTGTTCGGAATATTTTTTATCCCAAAAATAATAGAATAAACTTTATTTTTTTTTATTTTTATTTAAAGTTCTTAGTTATTAGTTATTGTATGGTGGGTACAGTTGGATCAAACACGCGTAAGTGTGGCAAAGATAGATTTGTTACTAAGAACCCTGGATGTTTACCTATCCTATAGTGGCGCCGGCTGGCGCTGGCAGTCGGGACATGATAGTATGATTTTAATAGACACCGAGCCACACCATTATTAATATTTACAAACTCTTGCTTTTAAAATAAATATTTATTGAATTACAAATTTTAAAATTACCTATAGGCTATAACACTAAATTATGATTGAAGTATATGACTATCACATGTGTATAAGACGAATATTATATAAAAATAAACAAAATACTACAAATATAATTTATAAATTGTACTAAGAATCTATCATAGTCTAAGTCACAATATCCCTCAATCTGCATCTATAATTAATTGGTAAGTATATGGTATATCATCTATATTATATATCATAAATACAATTATAAATAAAAATAAAATAAAAAAGTTTTTTTGTTTTAATTGATTTTGACAGTAGCAGTTATAATAATTATTTATACGCATATGGGTAATTAAAATTTTTCTAGGAGGTTCAACAAATGTATGTCAAACAGGCCTATGGGAAGAGGTAAAGCTTATTATTATTCATATAACTCATCAACTTGTATTTAACACTAGTATGATACATTTTTAAATTAATTAATTAATACAACATTATTAATTTATATAGGTACTTATGGTAACTATAGAAATTATATTATTCATAAATTATGTATCAATCATTGGTTTCTTAGCATTTATAAATGTGAGTACTACTTATTTATACAGTAGGTATATTATTTTAAAAGTTATAATATAAGTTTGAGCTAATTAGGTACTTCCAAAATTTTGAATCCAAAGAGCAAACTATGTAACTAATAACCATTCTTTATATTGCAAGTTTTACTAATTGCCTACCAACCGAAAAATTAAATTTATTATAAAATATATTGTATTTCTAATTTTCAATCACATTCTTCGGTTTTTATTGGTTTTAAATTTTAATAAAAGCAGTTTGGTACTTAAATTTCAACAGATATTTTTAAACTTGTATGACTGAGCTTTTCTATATTCTTCGAAATAATTAAAAACATTGATATAGTGGTAATATTTTTTATGGATATCTTGAATAGAATAACATAAAATATTATTCTATAACCAGCTACATCAGAAATGATAAAATAAATAAATAAAAACTATAAAAACAACACCGTTATTATATATAAATCTAATAATACATTCATGCTAATTACTTAGTTTTCAAACCAAATCACGAGTGTTTCCCAAATACAAATCACACAATTCCACACCTATCACGAGTTGATTAGCTAAATTACGTTTTCAAAACATATATACATACATACATATATATCTAATGACTAATATAATTTATAAAAAATGGTCAACACTAGTAGGTTTTACAATTTTTGAAATAGGTATTTAAGTTTTCAACTTGAATATGTTCTTTTATCCAAAATGAAAAACTAAAAACTCAAAATTTGTTTTTTACACTTACCTATTCATTTTTTCAAGTCACTCGATAAAGAGACTTTCGTTCGAGACAAACAAATATGTCCTTGAAAATATGTAACATTATTTTATAGAGGTTTGGTTAATATGGATTAGAAAAATGTAAATGAAACAGTATTTTATAAAAATATGTCATTTTTATTTTTTAGCACGTACCTACCTACGTGGCTACGTCCTACATATTCTGTGTAATTTTATGCAGACATCGCAGCACTCGTATCAGAGGGTCAGGGTTGATTCTTATAGTCGTATACCTACTCTAATTGATTTTTAGATAAAGTTTCTCACGCAGTGTCTAATATAACTTATAAGTTATAACATAATATTAAATTAAACTGTGTTTGTGTTCATATAGTGAATATTTAACTTGTTTCATTTTAAGTATCGTCAGTTATTTATTAAACTTTTGAATATAAACTATTTATATCGAAATTCTGAGACAAAGGCTTGTATTGATTTTTTTTACATATCAAACGTTAAAAGAGGTACAAGCTGTTATTTTATGTTTCATAAAAAGAAAGAGAATATACTATTACTGGCTTTACTGTAGTAGCGAATATTGCAGAGAAAGGATAAGAGAAATCCCATTTGAGTCATGAATAAAAACAAGCAGATGACGATTGTTTGATTCAATTGGTTTGCTCGAGCGAATATTACTTTGAATTATTACTATAATAGTATAATATACTACGCTGTAAATCATCGTTACCTATTTATTATATCTTCCACATTTCCGACTTCTATTTTAGTCTCTATAAAACACGAATTACTTAGGAATAGTTAGCATATTGTGAATACCTATATATATTATATTAAATATTAATGCAGCGAACGTTTACGATTTCAATACCTATATATTGTTACTGTTTCAGTGATGAGGAGGTTTATGAGAGGCCTCGGGTATTTTAATGAAATGTACCCATTTGCTTTATATTTATATACCACATTCCTATGTAGGTACTCTAAGATATAAGTTTTGTCTGAGCAGGAAACTATTCCTGCAACCCTAATGTCGGTGTCACAGGAATTTAATACACTCAAATTTAACATTGTACCAATGTATATTGTAATTTTCACATTCAGGTACTGCATTTCAAAGAGTATGAAATTTCCAACTTCGGAAGATTTATTGAACAAAAACAAGAGCAAACATTTCCGAATATTTTCATAGCTCTTAGAATGTTTCTTTCCATGGCAGTATCCAACTGCACCGCTGAAAGCTCATTTTCTGCGCTAAAAAGAATAACAATGTATTTACGAGCCAACTTATTAGAAGAAAAACTTAAGGCTTTGTTCATACTGTGTAATGAGAACCACATCAAAAATGAATTAGACTTTGACCACTTGATAAATGATTTTTCCCAATTAAAAGCCCGGAAAGAACTGCATTAAATCATTCGTACTCTTTATTGCAACTTGTAAGATTTATATTATGTAATATAATGTCAATATTTGAACAAAAGTGTAAATTAATAATTATTCAACCTTCAACCACAGTACCTTTGAATCATTTCTCACTCACGGGACGGCTATATTACTATTCGTGTCAGCGTATTCAAATTACGATTATTGGATAATATTAAAAAGGGGGGGGGGGGTGGTAAACCTTGAACGTGTCAATGGGCGCCAAGAAGGTTAATCCGCCACTGCTAAAATGTACCTAATTTTAATATTTTCCTTATTGATTAACATAACCATAATAAGTAATATCATATTAGGGTTATCATTATATTTTGAAACCTTAAAAAGCAGATAGTTTTTTGTAGGAAAGACGGACGTATAAAATTAAGCTCTTTACTTTTTTATTAACTTCGGGCGCTAATGATATCGGAATTGGAATTGGTTACTTATGGAGGTTGATCATGTATGCGTGTATCAGGAATTCATGAGCAAGATAAGCGAGTCCGACACTCCGTAAGGCCATGTCACATAGTATTTGGGCGCAAGCTAGTATATTTTTTCTGCACATTATCAGTGGACACCGTATTGGCTGCTGAGCCCCTAATACTCATTTTTTTTATTTGGACTGAAAAACGCAAAACGTCAAAACTTAACCAACACCATACAATATTTTGTGTTGTTCAGCATTAACATCGATATCAATATAGACGATAGCACTTAATCATAAAGGCGTACGCATGATTTTGTGCAGCGTTAATTTTTAACTAAACCTATAGAAGAACAAGGCCCACTAATTTCATCAAATATAGTCAAAGTAATAATATTTTTGTGTAGTATAATATCAATTATAATATTATTATTTACTATAATATATTTAAAAAGCAATATAAAATACTCATGAGAATTCTTATTTTCAAATTCCAACCCTTATTATAAAACCTTACATTTTATACATTATTAGCTACAAAATGAATCATTTACCTTATTTCGTAGGTAATAATTTATAATTTTGATGATAATTGTAAACTTTGAACTTTATAAATATTTTTAAAAAAAACGTACTTGTGTATCTTTGATATTTTTAACTTCTATATTATTTTAACTTATGGCGAATCAACGTTTTTAAGCTTTTCAACCAAGTGAAAACTTTTTTATTTCGATATTGATACAAAAAAAAAAACTACACAAATTAAGTAGGTATTAAATAAAAGAATAAAATTATTTTCAAAATATTCTGTATAGAAAATTTTAAAATCAAATTTTGGTGAAAATTGAAAATATAGTTTCAGGTATTTGTTTACGAATTATATCAAAATAAGGAAACTGTTCTTTGATAAATCGTTAATTTATTAATGAAATTTCAATATCAAACCTCTCAAAAAATTAATTTGATCTTTTAAGAAACTTTTTTTTTGTTGTAGAAAAACTTTTAAATATTCTTGTAGTATACTATAAGAATCTTATGAATTTCTAACTTAATAAAGTAATTTGCAAATTTTCGTAAATTTGAAGAATTTTATCAACTTTTAAACTTATAATTAATTATAAGTATAAAAAAACTTTTGTTGATTAATTATTTTAAGCATTACTTAGTTATAAAATGTCCTTTTAAAAAATTTTATTATAGTTGTGTTATATCAATTATTGTTTGTGTGGATTTTGAAAATTTAACTCATTTTGAAAAATATTTGACAAGTTTGATCACTTTTATTATTCACAGGTTCTGTGTAGCAAACAAGATAATTTCTTACAGTTATTTAGAATTTTATTGTATTTAGGTAGGTAAGTTAAAATGTATAATGAATGTAT
This sequence comes from Diuraphis noxia, assembly GCF_037042655.1. NCBI lineage: Eukaryota > Metazoa > Arthropoda > Insecta > Hemiptera > Aphididae > Diuraphis > Diuraphis noxia. The sequence continues at coordinate 56,443,107 of NW_028301711.1, forward strand.
CTATAATCTATATTGTTTAGATTTTTAAGAATGTAGCATGGTACCTATACAATTATTAATTATTAAATATTTCTATAGGTTTATAAGTATTATATTTTGTAATTATCAATCTTGTAAAGAATTCTTTTATTTTTTATTCGGAATACAGAAATCTGGGACTTATAAACTATACTTAAACAGTACGTACAATTAAGTCATTATTTTTTTTTTGTTAAATATCGAATTTAAAAATATACTTGTAATATTCATAATCAAACTTAAAGCTTTAACTTAACTAATTGTGAAAATGCACAAAATTATATTTCAAAAAAATTGTAAGGAAAACTTGGTAACCTTGAAATCATTAGATATTCCAGCACTTGGTATTAAAATAAAAGATTGAGAGAATTTTGAATTACAAAATAATGTACGATATTCTAGTGATAGTGATAGTGTGATCTCATTTTATATTTTGTCCATGTTAATTTATCCACTGTCTCCGTTTTTCGAGCGTTGAATTAATTTTACTCACCGTACTACAGTTTTTGTGCGTACCTATTTGCGATTTGATTTGTGGTCCAGTACCATTACTACGTCCGTTTGAGTTTTCACCGTCCTCAACACCACGTGAGTTTGTATATTATTTTATTAATTTGTTTGCGATCTTGTTATTGTGAATCAACTGATCTGACAGCCTCACCGTGGTCTCTAAAATAAGGTACGCTCAACAGCGCCCACTACTTCACGCTATCATCTTAGCGTTTACCTTTGCCTCTTCTACCTTGGTTGTTTGTAGAGTTGCGTTTCGCATATTTAAGGGGCACAGATAATTGTCAAATATCTAACACTCACCTGTTATTGTGCTGTCGTCACTCACTAATTAATATTTTCACCTTCGTACTTTATTTCTCTGATTATGTCTACTACCAACAAATCTAAATCTCCTGTTATAACAACTGGCTCGAAACCGGCTACCCGTTCTGGTACCCCTACAAATGGTGATCTTATGCAAGCCATTGCCGGAATACAAGCATCGCAATCCTCACAATTCCGCGAACTTCAGGTGAGCTTGGCATTAAAAACTAAGCAGTTGGCAGATTTAAAAAATGATAACCTGTTACTTCGCAATGAAGTCTCCTCACTTGCAGCTCGTATTGCTATCCTTGAAGCTGACCATATAGTTCCTGTCAACGATGATTTGCCGTCCAAAGTCTTACGTGAAATCTCGGAAAGATATTCGTGTGATTTAATCGTTTGTAACGATCGAAATTATATTTGTCATTTATTAATTATTATGAACCATGATGCGATAATGCTCTCCGTCCCACGGTCCCCTCTTGCCTCCGCTCATAGGTAACACCAAACAACACACACACACACTGTCACGTATACCTACCTAGTACCCGTGGTTCGGATGACTGGCCGACACTGTATCGTATTATTAACACCTCATTAACGGCATAGGTAATAATAATGTAAAAATGTAAAGTTCACCGGCCAAACATATTTGATGATTATTACGCAACATTGTTATGCAACGCTGTCCGGTGAACAACCCGCCCGGTCACGGCCATTTCGTATTAGTATATTTTCTTCGCTTCTACGGACCACAGCATGTCGGAGTAAAGAAGAAGAAAGTCGCCGAGTGCGTCTTCGGGATGACGCTCAACGGCCCTGAACAATGATGGTAGTATAATTTTATTAATGTTGTGAATACAACACACACACACCCACACCTTGGCCGGTGAATTTGTATTAATAAAAATTAAATAGGTTTTGACACCTTTGGTGTTCTTTGAAATTATATATTATAATATTCTGATGATCCGTATACGTATACTATGTTTTATGTGGATATGTTATTATTGATTTATTTATACGCTGGTGACCGATATCCGGAGCCATGCTTGAAATTGACATACAGTCAAATTCCATATTTTATTCTATTATGTATTTATATTTTATATTGATCTATTGTATCTGATCGGTGACCTTCAGTGGCGGCCAAGTTTTTATGCCGTATGGCTTTTCTTGGTCATAAATTAAAATTTTATTCCTAATATACTTTAAATAATCACTCCCCATATCTATGTTTTTTTTTTTTTTTTAACTTTTTCCCCTTTTCCGAGTCACTTATTCATTTTATATGTAAAAAAAAATCCCATATGCTCCGGTTTCCGAATCTCGGCTGTGGGTTGGCGACCTATGCTAGCCTCGTCAATGTGCACTCCACGCCGAATCTGGGTATGGCCCCGTGCGAGATGTTACACGTTTTTGCATATGATGTTCCTGAATCAAGTTCTTCTTCGCCCAGTCAGAGAATAATCGATAATACTACCTTATCTGTAGATGTCAAAGTAGTTCGTCTTGGAGGTCACCTTTCTAAGAAGCCACGCACGTTAAAACTTATATTTAAATCTAAAGATGAGGCAGCCAACCTTTTACAAAAGTTCAGGCAATCAATCCGAAATGGTTGTAATATTTCAAATAATCTCCGGCTGGTTCGGGATAAAACATCTTTGGAACGTCAACTTCTCCGCTCATCCCATTCTGAGATTGAGCGTAGAAAGCAGTCTGGTGAATTAAATCTTGTGGTGAAGTATATTAATGGTGTCCCGTCAGTTACAAAGATGCAGCCAAAAAACGATGTAGCTGGTCGACGGTAGGGCCAGCAGATACCAAATCTACTTCAACTTCACTTTACTCAACAGCCAACATGCATACCACTTACCACCTAAACTGTAATATTTGTAAAAACACTTTGGCATCTTCTGATAATTTTTTAACTGAATTTAAAAGTTTTGTTAATAAGTTTTCTACCCATGATCCCTTAATCAATGCTGATACTAATGATGTACTTCAAAAAAAATGTGTGTCCTCTGATTCTAATATTGTTTGTAATTCTCTAAAAACCTACTATCAGAATGTACGTGGCCTTAGAACTAAACTTAACACTCTCAGGTGCAACTTTATTTTATTTGATTCTTATGATATAATTATATTAACTGAAACTTGGCTCACGCCAGACATAGGTAATGCTGAATTAGGTTTCGTTGGGTTCCATATTTTCAGATTTGACAGGAATTCATATACAAGTTTATCCACCCGTGGTGGTGGTGTCCTCATTGCAGTAAAATTCAACCTTAATGCTTCCTTAATCCTCAATAATTGCCCTAATGTAGAACAAATATCTATAGCTCTAACATTTTTAAAAACTAAATTCTTAATCGGTGCTGTTTACCTACCTCCTAACTCTTCTGCTGATGTATATGAACAACACTCACATACTGTTGAACAATTAGTATTTTTATATTCTACCTTGTAACATAATTATTTATGGCGATTACAACATGCCAGGCATCGTTTGGTCACGTGATGACATTGGTCTCATTATAAGTGGTAGATGATCTATAACAAAACATTTTTAAATTCAAAACATCTTAATACATAATAACATTTTCCTTTGTTTTTCACCTAAACTTCATGAATTTATATTTTCCTGATAGACCGATTTGTGACGGAAAAATAAATATAAAATTCGTCATTGTACTATTTTTATTTTATTTTTTTAATTACTACGAACAATAATATTTTGTGACGATCCAAAATAACGTTATTTTCACCCCATTATTTCGGTCTTAGGGTTGATAAAAATTTTCCAACGGTAAAATATGAGTAAGAATACCATTCTGAATATTTAAAAAAAAAAATCAAGTCGATATGTGCAATATTAAAGAAAATAGGTTTTCATAGTTATTTGTTACAGCCCAGGCTACTTACGTATAGCTGAGAATATATTATTTCTTAACTCTGCGGACGATATGCAGTAGAAAAAATTTATTTCTCAATTAAACTATAATATTGTAAAATTATGATAAATTTGTAAAATCAATGGTTTTTTTATGTTCAAAAATGATTACTTCCAAAATATTCTAAGTACATAAGCACATTGCACATAATAATTTTCGTTATAAAACGTTCTATCGGGAAAAAATAACATCATAGACTTGGGAAAAATATTTAAGTTTTTATAGCGTTATGTTCAAAAAGTAGATGGTAAAATTACCGTTTATTAGTAAAATCAACGGTTTTTCATGTTCAAAAAATGATTAATTCCAAAATATTCTAAGTACATAATTTAAAATTCGGCATTGTACTATATTTATTTTATTTTTTTAATTACTACGAAAAAATATTTCTTATGATCAACCCAAAAAATATCGTAATTTTCACCCCATTTTTCGGTCTTAGGGCTGATGGAAATTTTCCAACAGTAAAATATGACTGAGGATACCATTCTGAACATTAAAAAAAAAAAAATCAAGTCCATATGTGCAATCTAATATCTATCAGAAAAAAATATAATTTCATAAAGTTTGGGTAAAAATTAAAGGGTAAATAGACTTGTGTTTAAAAAAGAAACCACTGTAAATACGATATTTTGGATCATCAGAATATACATATTTTCGAAGTAATTTAGGAAAATAATATCTATCGTACTATAACAAAAATTATATTTGTTTAATCGCAATGACCTGGTCTATCAGAAAATTACAATTTCATAAAGTTGAGGTAAGAAATAAAAGTTTTATAGTCTTATGTTCAAACACAAAATAACCCGCTAAAACGATGAAAATAAGCCAAATATTTACGTTCAAAATGTGATTTCTGCAAAAGTATATGAAGTAAAGGTAAGTTCTGTATGTATAAAGATTCAGCGTGATATAATCTATCAGAAAAATATAAATTTATATAGTTTAGTTAAGTAATAAAGTTTTTCTACTACATATCGTCCGCAGAGTTAAGAAATAACATATTCACAGCTATACGTAAGCAGCCTGGGGGTCTATTCTCGAAAAGAACGACCAAACGTATACGTTACTCGTATACGAGCAGTTCGTTATCTTTGCTCGTCTACGTTCATTATCTCGTATTCTTGAACATCATACGAGTAACGTAAACGACCGATTCGTATACGAATAACTCGAATGTACGAATTATTAAAAATGTAGTTGGTAACTCTGTAAAATGTCTTTCTTATCACAGTTTTGGCGGGTTTTTTAAAAAAAATTATATGTTATCACATCCAAGTGGCGTAGTAATGACTATATTATAATGATGATAATTATTTAAATAGCTTTGGTAATAACTAATAATATTGATTAATGATTTGTGCGTAGGTACTAAGTTTTGTTTTGTTTTCTAATAAACATATGATATTTCTGTCTTTATAGTTTCTTTTTTTTGCATTCGTCCTTTTGTCCATGACTAATTAAATAAATTAATTTAATTTGTCATGACTCATGATTTTTTCACAATTAAATTAAAAAGTTCTACAAGGCTCTAGTCGTTTTTCAATTGCTCTCGTGTAGTTTCTAGTACTTTCTGTTAAATGGAGTAAAAAAAATTCAGAAAACCGAATTCCACCGAAAAACAAAAAAATATGTTGGTAGATTTTATAGTATTTCATCCAGAGCTTGTGTCAGGGAAAAATACTATAAAATCTACAAAACAGAGGCAAAAACTGTGGGAAAACATAGCAAATATGTTGAACAGTGAGGTTGGACCACATAAATCGTGGAACAAATGGAGAAAGGTAAATATTTATAATAGAAAAAATATATAATTGTAATTTATTATTATTGGAGTTTGGATTTAAAAGTAATATAAATAATAAAAAAATCATTTTAAATCATTTTAAATGTAAAACTACTGAGAACTTTTAATATTTACAACTCAAAGGCATCAACTTGATTCACTTCTCTATCAAAAAATCAGAGAATTTATACTCTCCCAAAAAATGATGACAGGCAGAAAAAACGCATATCATTGTAATTGTATTTTAACAATTATCGATTTGTTCCTTAAATATAGAAAAATTCTTGTAATAAATTGATAAATTAACACAAAATATAATAAAAGAGTAAAAATAATGTCAACCCATTAACATAGAAATTAAATTAATAACATTTGTTTTTAAGAATTGCCATCATATGCAAACCCTACTTATTAACCATAAATTGTATTGTTTATATATATAAATTAATATATACTTTTTACTTATGTACCTATGTTTTAACCTGATATATATTTTTCAGACATGGTGTGATTTAAAAACAAATACTAAAGGGAAAGCTGGTATTATAAGGAAAGAACAAAATAAGACAGGTGGCGGTGAGGTTGATTATAGTGAGCTGAATGAGCTAGAGAAAAAAATCTTTGATGTGTTGGGTTCTACTGTTGTAGAAGGACACAATTCAGTTTCTGAAAGTCCAGTTAATATGAATTTTTTTAGAAATAACGTTCTGTAAGTTTTATTTTAACAGTGTTGTAAGATACTAGAGTAAAAGTATTCAAATACTTTTTATGTACTCAAATAAGTATTTTAAATACTTTTCAAAATAAGTAACTGTATCTGTACTTGAATACTTTTTAAAACATATTTTTTACAAAATATTGATATTATTACATTGAAATATTTATTAGAACAAAAGTTATTTCATCTGTCAGGTCATAGTGTTACACCCTGTATTCTATACAAATATTAATTAACGTTGATTTATTATTCATATTAGCAGTAGGCCCATTGATATTAATATTAAATATTCTTTGAGTAGTTTAGGTAAGTAAACTGGGTATATACTTTGTCCATTGATTATATTTATCCTTAAGATTGTCTGAAAATACAAATGATAATATGGAGCATGGACAACCGAAACTAGATGTAGATGACAGTAACCAACAAGTGTATTCAAATGATTTTGTTGATGGAGATAATGTTGAAGAATTGTTAACCAAGTAAGTTTGTCATTTAAATTAACTTTTTGGTAAATTAATATTATAAGTGGTTACTTTATGTAATGTTTTTAGCTCATAATACTATCTTTTGAATTTACATTTAGCTGTTTCAGTGGTCTTGAAGAAATCACTGAAACTGAAAATGATATGCCAAATAATAATTTTTTTTCATCTGTCCAGTTACCCGAGTCACCAATAAAGTATGTTCTTTATGATGAATAAATAATAATATATTCATTTTATAATATTAAGATAGTATTTACAAATATAGAGCATACCAAATTTGCATTCAACAAAACAAATTGTGTGTTATATTAGAGTGAACGGATCTATTATCTATCTATATTATATCTAATTTATAATTGTTATGAGGAGAAGTTCAAAAAAAAAATATTGGAAAAAAGAAAAATACACTTTCCCATACAGTGGAAGCATCTCGTTCCTTAGTTTCAATTAGTTCTGAAACAACAAAATTGAAAGCTAATTATTACAAAAAAAAACTATTACTTTTTGAAAGACAAACTGTGTCCAAAGAAAAAAAGGCAAATGCCATGGCTTTCATAGCCAACACTATTGCAGCTAAGTATAATACATAAATGCTTATACATAATTGTTTGTTGATTAAATGTTGCATGTTGCATGTTATTGTATTAATGTTATGTTCAATATAAAGTGTATATGAATAATTAATAAAAGCGGGCAAGTGGATGTCGCCTGCTGTATAGTAGATTAAAAGTGGGTCAATGTATAAAGGATTGTATTAAACTTGAATTCAATGATATAATAACATTGTATAAGAAAAATGACTCTGAGCGGAGACGGTTTGTCAGTCTGGATTCGCTCAGAATCTAAAACAAATTCAGTTAAGCTGGGTGAATTTGTTGGAAGGATGTATTATTTGTGACGTGATTTAGATTTTAAACTTTAAAATTTTAATATATTATTTAAGTTGTTCTTTGATTTTTTAACTATAAAGACAACAACAGTGGCGGATCCAGGGGAATATTAAGCCCTGGATCCGCCACTGGACAACAAGTTGAAAACTTTTGTGTTTGCTAATGCTTATATTGCATATTAAATGTATTGGTGAATGAATATTATTTTAAATTAATCACTGTCTGAGTTCTAAAACTAATAATAATTAACATATAACTATAAATGCTTTATACTTCAATGTTGGTTTATTGTGATAATGTTAATTTTATTATATTTTAATTTTAAAATTATGATTGAAAAAAAAAAGAATGTTCTATCAAGTAAAATATGATCTAATCAAAAGTTGTTGTACTCTTCGACCTTCAGCAAGTTGAGGATTAACTGTAGGATTTAATTCAGGAACAAGGATACCATATATACCAAAATCAACGTCTAGAGGATCATCTGGTTCTCTCTCAGGAACGGCAAGTTTCCATTGGTACATATATTATGAAGAATACAACACGACACTATGATTTTTGAAGCTCGTTCTGGATTATAGTGCAAAACTCTGTGTTTTAATAAACATCTAATAAAAACATTTTTAATATTTAACAATTCTAATAAATGGTAATTTTTTTTTTTTATTTTAGTTTAATTTTGAATACCTAAATCTCATTTTTAAGATCCCATTACATCTTTCAATGGTCAACCGTGTACTAGTCAACCACTAAACAAAGAATCAGGTGTATCAGGAATAGGATCACTTAATGGTGTTAGGAGCCAAGGTCTAAGTGGGTATCCTGAATCACCTAATAACAAGAATAATTTGATTAAAAGATCCAACATTATTTTCTGTTTACAAAATATTTATGAACTACAGTTATTTTTTAAGATTTATATTTTGTAAATATAAAAATTATCATTCCTACCTAATAAAAAATATGAAGTATGTCCATTGTCATGCAAGTTTTCCATGTAAGTGGATATCATACTTTGCCGCCATATAAATGAATCATTAGTGCTACCAGGATATTTAGCATTAACATTCATTATTCTTGCATCAGAGTCACAAATCTTTAGTCAATAACAGAGCAATGATGTCATGTATTAAAATTAAAATGAACAATGGGGGGGTTTTTTTTTTCAGTAGGTAATATTGAACTAATAATCTATTACTAATCTTATCAATTAAATTCAATTTTAAAGTTCTAGGTACGACTATGGTTCTACACTTCTACTTATACTCAATAAAAAGTGCACACCGAAAAATAAATTATAGTATCTATGGAATGTTCCTTAATAACTTACTAATTGTGTGTTAATGCTTAACCCTTACGATTTACATAAATGTGTTCAGGGTATAATCCTTCTGAAGGAGGTGGAAAGATGGCAACATGTGTGCAGTCAATAGTCCCTATGACTCCTGGCACTCCTTTTTTATCAAGAAATCTGTTCATGTTTAGAACAAATATAGCAACTTGAAAATCATAATAGGTTAAATTTATGTAAAAATATATATTAATTTTTAGTACACATAGTATAGGCACCATAAAGATTTTAGTCAGGTATGAGTAAAAAAATGTGTTTACCCTCTTCGTACTGCATTTAATTTTTCAAAATTATCGGGGAAGCTTATATAACGTTTTATGATATCTGGCTGATTCAGTGCATTAGATACTTCAGCGATACATCTGCTCACAGATGACTGACTTAATGCTGATGATCTATTGTCACCTATATCAAGTTGATATGAGCCACTAGCAAAGAACCGCAAAGCTGTCAAAACCTAATAATATTTATAACATTTTATCATAATAAATTATTATTAATAATATAGAAATAAATAATTATGACTTGACTTTTTATTGGGATTGAAGATAATATATTTGGTTCAATCATGTACGGTGTTAATACATTAACTCCTGGACCAAAGCCTTACTGAGTCTAAACTTTTTTAGAAACTGGTGGTCAGATAGTTCTAAAAATATAATAAATTATAAAGAGTATAAATGTATAATGTAATTAAGTAGGTATGAACTAAGAAGGCTATAAACACTATAGGTTATTTATTATTATTAGACAAACCAACCTTCCATAACATTTTGGGCATTATAATATCGCCTAGGCCGATTACCTACAGCTCTAATTTCAGCCTCCTCTAACATTCCCAAGACTTCCAAGTGCACAATTTCTTCAAGCGCCATTTTCCCAAGTCCCGAAAAAAATAAATTGTAATATCGTATATTAAACTATTTTAAAACTGGGGTGAACAGACCAGTTATTGAACACCCTCCAGTAATTGAACAACGTCAACAAATGCTTTAAAATTAAGAAAACTAGATATCTTATTTAATAAATAATTTTTGTTTTCAATATTAGACATAGTGGTCATACTGTATAACCAAGATTTAATAGTTAAGATGTGATAACAAAAAAATGATAAATATACAAAATCACTGTAATCAAAATTGCGTGTGTTAGGGCCAAATTTGTTTAAGTAAGTACTCTAAATTACTTTCTGTGGGAACTGAATAACTAATAGAATATTCATTGTATATGGTTATTATTTGTTTGGATATGTTAAATACCTAAATTTGTATCATTTTCTTGCTTAAAAATTTAAAAAAAGTCCTTATCTTGACTAGTTATGTATGTGTTCAATTACTAGTTACTAAAATTTAACAAAACCTAGTAATTGAACACATGTTCAATTATTGGTATTGCTTAAATATAATTTAATCCAGTGATTGAACAGGTATATTAATATTAAAAAAAATTATAGTACACATTTTTTATTGCATTAGTTACCTCGATACCTACCTAATAATAATATATATAATATATATTAATATATTCTACAAAATATATTGTCAATATTTAAGTGTGGACTTACAAAAATATTATACAGCATTAAATAGAGTATATTAAAATATTACCAATGATAGTCAAATTTATAATTATGGTTTATAAATATGTTTGAAACTGTGAATGAGACTGATATGTTTGAAACTGATGAGACTGAAAATAATATGAATGAAACTGTATTATGTGATATTGAAATAGAACCTAAAAATATAATAGATTGTAGTGATAAAAAGACTGATAATGTAATAAGTGAGGGAGTTATAGAAGTTAATATAGTTGATAAGTGTCCAAATGAAACCATTCAAAAAGCAGTAAGTGTAAATAAATCTAATTTAAGTCCTGCAACAATTGAAGAATCATGGAGCAAACATTTGTTTTGGCCAAAGCCTGACACAAAAAAGAAACAAAATAGAAGTCATGTAAAATTACCATTTGCTGTTACAGCAATTAAGTGGAGGGAATATCATGCCAGTAAAGAACAAGAAAAACTTAAAAAAGAAGAAGAATTAACACAAAAACGAAAACGTAGAGAGGAAATAAAAAAAGAAAAAGGTCTTAAAGATGTCAAAAAAACCACAAAAAAACAGGAACCAAAAAAATCAAATAGTGCAAAAAAAATTAAACCAGGATTGAATATAATTATGGGGTCTGAAGATGATGCCACATGTTTGTACTGTAAGGAACCTTACACTTTGTCAAAAAGTGGTGAGCCATGGATCAGATGTTGTGGATGTGCTGAATGGGCCCATGAACTCTGTGCTGGTTCTGAAAATACAGTTGCTTATATTTGTGAATACTGCCGTTAAGTTTTTTTTTTTTACTTACAATTGTTAATTTTTAAATGCTTAATATACAACTGTTATATATAGTTGTAACATTGTTACATTCCTACCTACACAGATATTTATTTTAATAGTTACCAAGTTGGTTGTCACTAATACATTTACTTGAATCATAAGTTATGTTTGTTTTAAAATTGTTATTATAATCCTGTTACTATGTTTGTAATTAGGTATAAATGTTTTTAAATTATGTGTTATTTTTTAATAAAGGAACTACATTTTATTCATGAATTATATTATTAATTATATATATGAATTATATATAAGTATTTATTAAATACAAATTATTTAATAAAATATTTGTAGGTGTTCCACAGAGTAATAATATGGTGTTCATACACTGGGTTTGAAGTGTTCATAGACTAGTATAGTATGTTCAATCACTAGGATTTCACTTATTTTTTCAATTAAACTAATATGCTTAATAGTAAATTGATCTTATATGGTTTTATCAATGTTAGCTTTATAATAAACAGTTGTACCAATCTTAAAATCTAAAATGTGTAAATGTGATGCTAAAAACCTAATTATGAATGCATTTTTATTGCAAACAAATCTTTAACTGTTCAATAACTGGTCTGTAATAATATACTTAAAAAATACGGTTTATGTTTTGATTTAAATATTCATAAACGCTAATTGACAATAAACCAATAAAAAAACTAATAAGATAACAAATGGTATGATAATTAATACGAAACGATCAATTCGTTACGTACAGAGGTTGACGAACGTCGATTACGAATATTTACGTATACGTTTCGTTCGAAAAGTTTCGAGAATACGAAATTTTGAAACATTACGTAAAAATGGCGGATTACGTACATTTTGCTCGTTCTTTTTCCTTACGTAGTTTTCGAGAATAGACCCCCTGGGCTTTAACAAATATCTATGAAAACCTAATTTCTTTAATATTGCTCATATCGACTTGATTTTTTTTTTAAATGTTCAGAATGGTATACTTAGTCATATTTTACTGTTGGAAAATTTCCATCAACCCTAAGACCGAAAAATGGGGTGAAAATCACGACATTTTGGTTGGTCACAAAATATTATTGTTCGTGGTAATTAAAAAAATAAAATAACTATAGTACTATAACAAAAATTATATGTATTTCTCCGCCATAAAACGCTCTAAAAACTTTAATACTTTTCTCAAGTATATGATATTATTTTTTCCAGATAGAACGGTTTATAACGAAAATTATTATGTGCAAAGTGCTTATGTACTTAAAATATTTTGGAAGTAATCATTTTTTGAACATAAAAAAACCGTTGATTTTACTAATAAACGGTAATTTTACCATCTACTTTTTGAACATAACGCTATAAAAACTTAAATATTTTTCCCAAGTCTATGATGTTATTTTTTCCCGATAGAACGTTTTATAACGAAAATTATTATGTGCAATTTGCTTATGTATTTAGAATATTTTGGAAGTAATCATTTTTGAACATAAAAAAACCATTGATTTTACAAATTTATCATAATTTTACAATATTATAGTTTAATTGAGAAATAATTTTTTTCTACTGCATATCGTCCGCAGAGTTAAGAAATAACATATTCTCAGCTATACATAAGCAGCCTGGGCTGTAACAAATAACTATGAAAACCTATTTTCTTTAATATTGCACATATCGACTTGATTTTTTTTTTAAATATTCAAAATGGTATTCTTACTCATATTTTACCGTTGGAAAATTTTTATCAACCCTAAGACCGAAATAATGGGGTGAAAATAACGTTATTTTGGATCGTCACAAAATATTATTGTTCGTAGTAATTAAAAAAAATAAAATAAATATAGTACAATGACGAATTTTATATTTATTTTTCCGTCACAAATCGGTCTATCAGGAAAATATAAATTCATGAAGTTTAGGTGAAAAACAAAGTAAAATGTTATTATGTATTAAGATGTTTTGAATTTAAAAATGTTTTGTTATAGATCATCTACCACTTATAATTTTTTAAGGGAGCAAGATATATTGCCCCTCCCTTGTCCAAAGACTATAAGAAAATATTCATCTTTGATAAATATTAAGTGTGGATTCGACAAAAAAATTTTTCAAGTATTGAAAAAAAGAGTAAGTGTACTTACAAATGAACAAAAACACGGGATGCTAATATTTGATGAGATATTTTTGAGGGAGAGTTTTTATGTTAATTCTCAGACATTAACATATAATGGTTTGGAAGATTTTGTCGGTGAAATAGATTCTTCGGGGTTAAAAGCCAACCATGCATTGGTTTTTATGTTTCAAAGTCTGGCTTTAAATTTTACGCAGTCAATAGCAGTCTTTGCATCAAGAGGAGCCGTAAAAGGTACTTAAATAATACCTATGTGACATTTATATTTATATGTTCTTATAGATTTTAAGAATTTTAACAATTATTGTACTAATTAGTTGTTTGTATTGTAAAAAATTATTTGTATGAAGGATGAACACAATTTAGTTAATGATAAGTAAGATGTGTACATCTGTTCTGTGACAGTTGATGTTTAATCAATTGGATATGCATAAGTATGAAAGATGTTTAGGTAGTTCAAAATTTACAAATTTTTTTCAGGTTTTTAGTAATTCTATGGCCAGAGGAATAGAGTTCTATGTTCTCATGTGAAGGTAGAATCTCTTAAAAACAGTTATGACACAAAAGTTTTTACTGATCGCTTTAATAAATTATTTGATGTGTTAAACCGCAAATACCCAGCCGAAGGAATAAGAAAAAATAGCCTTGACTTCCAAGTATATAATTTATCTATATTCAACATCTAAATTAAATACTGCTGAAGTAGGCTGCTAACTAAAAAATAAATGATTATTAATTGTTTAACTTAACCAGGTTTTAGAAGAAAATCTAATTTGGCTGAATTGTTGGGAAGAACAAGTTGAAAATGGAAAAATATCTAAGGATGAGTATTTGACACAAAGTACTGCTGATGGGTTAAGAGTAACGATTAAATCAATGTTAGAACTATCTAAATACCTATTAGAAAAATGTGGATTCAAATATTTACTAACGTATGTAACGTCACAGAATTTTAGGCCTCTATAATATCATTATCCATTAAACCCACCTTTCCCTACAACAATTAAATTATCATACCTATCGGTCTGCGACCATTATTTTAATGGTCTTTCTATTATTACAATAGCGCGTTGCGATTAAGACGAACAATAGTCATGTTATATCCTCACTTATCCCCCCAACCCCTCCTGAACATAGTGTCCGGCGAACTGTCTCCGCGGATGTGGTTACCTGCGCTGTCGGCGATACGATCGTCTCCACCGGTAAACGCTGACAAGACAGCTGAAGCCCAATAATTATGTAAAATCCCCGCGAAAAGCAACACTGTCCCCGCCCCACTCCATCACATTTTCAACAACGGTCACCATCAAGACGAGCCGTCCGGCGCCCGTTGACTTCTCTCGGCATAATTTTTATTCTTCTTGTCACGACCACTGCCCGGTACACCGGTATATGTAAACTTGTCGTCCAGTCTGTCGATCCGTCCATCAACAACCACGCGGTCAATGTTTTGTTCATGTATCTCGTCGACGCCATGATGGGCTAATTCTACCATCTGGGGCTGTGGAGGGCCCAGCGACCAATATCCACAACAGTATCCAACGTAACCGGTGCAGATGGGCCGTGTCGATCACGAGTTAAGGTGTATCGACGGCCCACGAGGCCAGCCTATCACAGCCACCGGTTACCAACACCTCAAGACACCAGCTGCAGTCGCCAAGTATTATTATTTCCCCCAAATACCCCTTATTTTTGTCCGATTATATATGCATCTATAATTTTTCTCGTATACTCATTTTTTTTCTTTCTTTCTTCTTTCTCTTTTTAAAGAAATGCCCCGGTAACCGTCATGCGGAGCCGTTGGTCCTCTCCGTTAATTAAATAATGAATATGTATCAATGTATGATGCGTCATATCGATATATGAATATGATTCCTTGGCCGGTAACCGCGTGTCGGAGCCGTAGCTTTATATTTTTTTGTTGCAATATTACATATTATATAATATTATACGAGTATTATATTTCTTCCCTGTGTTATGCACTCTGCCATGTGCCAAATTATATTATATTATATATTGTTTTTTTTGTATTATGCACTCTGCCATGTGCCAAATTATAATATTATATTATATTTTTTTCCTGTATCATCATGCACTTTACAATGTGCTAAATTATTCTAAAATATATCTTGTTTTTGAGTTGTAATTGCCATGTAAAATACAATCATATCATTACCTTACATGTTGCCACATATTTTCTTTTATTAATATTATTTTTATTTACTGTTTTCCCTTTTAAATAAATCTTTGGGATTCATTTCCCACTGTGTGTATCAAAACCCATAGATTCTACCGACATGTCCACAAGACACCACGCGGTTCAGTCTATGGGTCATCACATAAGTGTTCCCCTTGTGTGATGGGTGGTCAGTAAGCCCTTAAAAAGGCCGAAAGCTCACATATGGCGACCGTGACAGGACACGTCCAAAATTCCCCTTTTAACTCATAATATTTTTTTAATTAACTCAAATTTCAAAAAAAAAAAAAAAAACGTTAGGTCTCAAATATAATTTTTTTTGGCAAGCACATGGCACTTCAAAATTTCTTATCCATATTCATCCTCCAAACTTATATTCTCTCATTATTAACAGTTATTTGAAAACACACCTCCTCAACTCTTTACTATGATTATACCCCCAAATCTCAATTTTTTTATTAAATTAAATTACACAATATGACGAGACTTGTATTCTTGCGAGAGGCATTAATATTAGATCAAACTTAAATTAACCGTCATATTATTAATTATTATTATTTACCTTTGGTAAGAAAAAAAAAATTTTGTATAACCTATTATTATATGCAGAATGATGCACACTTACCAAGGTAAATTTTTATTATTATTATTATTTTTATGTTCCCCCCATATATACATTTGTTATCCAGTAAATTATTTCAGAAATGCTCCTGTCTGTGTGTGCTGGTTGGAGGCGGTTTGTTGCGTTTCGATGGTGGCAGTGTGAGCTGACAGCTTCGGCGACAAGACAACCGGACACTACAAACGACCCGTCTCTCCCTTGATATGATTGGTATATTTTCCCCTATGTATTTCCCCCCTTATGATTATGTTCCCTAAGACCCGTAACTCCACCCCAGTATAACATGGCTGTAGGTTTGTTCGTTTCTTTTGCTGCAATAACTTGTTGTATTTTAAGTAATTTTTAATTCCATTTTTATTCCCCTCTGGCAAGAGATCTCACCAGTATAACTTAAATATGTACAGAATAATTTTTCCCTGTCCCGTTATGATCCCTAAGATATTTTTTCCCCTAATAATAAAAAAAAAAAAAAAAAAAAAATTAAAAAATTAAAAAATTAAAAAATTTCTACAACTACTGCTATGGTGCTGAGGCAAGAAGGCTGTTGTGTGTTAGGTTGCTTTGCGCCACCCAGGGCCCCATTATTATTATATTATAAAGAAAACTGAATATTCTTTGTGACTTTGGTGTAGACCTGTTACATTATTTTATTTCTTATTATTACATATTAAATTAAATTTTCATAGTATTTCTTGATCACGTATAACGTAATTCATGTTTATTATTATATTACTAATTCTGTCTGAGGACAAAATTTCCGGCAATTACCATTGAAATTTATGTAGAAAGTATTAGATTAGTATAATTCCCTGTTACATAATAGGCATCAGGTAAAACCACTGTATTATTCATTCTAATACTGTTGGTTATATCACCTGGTATTCCCATATAGATAATATTAACGTTATTATTATAGATTGTTTCCTTTAGTCACTTGGACAATTATTATTATATATAGTAGGTTAATATTCTTGTGTGTAATCATTGTATTCCACAACTGATTCAAACGCTTAGTTCTTTTAATTAATATTCTTTTATTAACTTTATTAGTTTTCACTAAGTGACTTTTATCTTTCATATTATATAATACTTAATATTATTATTATTACATTTGTTTGGATTTTCTACGGTGTTCCAACACACTCAGAATTATTATTATTATTATTATTAACTTTCATATCTTCATTATACACATTGTATGTGGTAGTAAACTAGTAAATTGAATCTTATATTTCATCGCTCCATTTATTATTATTCAATTAAATAAATTTTTTTTCGAGTACGACTTAAGTATTATTTTCATTTAGGTCAGATCTATGCTCTGATGTTTCCTAATTAACATTATAAATTATAATCTTTTCTTGTTCTATCTCTTTTCTGAGAGTTAAATTATTGTCCCCAATAACTGTCACAGGCCTAACATTTTTAGTGTTTCCCCTATCACACTGTAACTACTACTAGCTTTTGAAATATTATCTTTACATTAATATCCTGCTTTTAAATTGTATTATATAATTTTTGTCAATCGATTCTATTTTCTATTCTAATGCACGGTGCTGGTAAACGCATTACCCGCCAACCGGATAGGTATAATCCCTCAAATACTTATCATTCTCCAATACTTCCCTCAACAGATTTTGATCTAACCATGGCTGAAAATGATGATACCAATCTCTCTCTCCTTAGCGATTCCCCCCCTCTCTCTCTCACCTCTCTCAAAAAACTAATTGACGACATGAATGTGTCTTTCCACCAACAGCTGGATAATTTTGCCCGAAAGTTTACAGAGCTTGACAACAAATTTGATGAATTATGCAATAGGGTAGATGAGATTGATACAGACCACACCTCTAAACTGACCCAAATTCAAACTAATTTCCATTCCGATTTTCTTATTGTCCAGAACAGTCTTACCGAACTACAAAGTGCCAACAACATCTCTCAAGCAGTCACTCTAAATGAAAGCATCAACCATATTAATAGTGTTCAGCGTAGCATCAATTCTAGTATTCAAACCCTTACTGATCGTATATGTTGTGTAGAAGGCCAATCCTTTCGGTTAGCTGCCCTGGAAAATAAACTACGTGACTCTACTTTCATTTCCCCTCCTTCACAAATATTTCAACAATCAAGACACTCTCAACCTTCCCAAACCTCTTTTAACAATATTCTCACTTCAACAGCAGTACCGATTCCTTCTCAGCCCAAACTCCCATTAAATGAACCGCATAAAACAATAAATCTGTCTCACACTCTCTCTAGTAATACATCCGATATAGCTCTCGATCAGAGTCGAATTCCCCAGTATGATGGTATGTTAACACCCACACACCCAGCTGATTTCCTGGAAAAGGTTGACCAGTATTTTTCAATAATTCAAGTTTCAGATCAACGTAAAATCCATTTTGTTAGTGACAACTTCATACATAAAGCTCGACTTTGGTATGATACTCTCCTTCCCCCTCCTTCAAATTACAAAGATTTTGTGTCTCTGTTCCGCCATTACTTTTGGTCCAATAGCCTCCAACGCTCAATACGGAATGAGTTGTACCGTCCACATTTCCACCGTGACTATTCCACAATGACCGAACATGCTATGGATTGGATAAATCGTGCCCGCCATCTTCAACCTCCAATTGACCAAACAGAAATGGTTGATTAGATCACGTCCCATTTTTCTTATAATATAGCCCTGGCTTTAAGAGGTCTCCGTATAACCACCACTAACGATCTTATACAACAGTTAACATATCTGCAGTGTGCTCATGCACCCTCAAACAATAATAATGCTCCCTCAAATAATAGTAACAACAACAATAATACCCTTTCAAATTCTCGTCAGCAGAATTCTTATAACAATCCTTCGAATTCTCGTCAACAAAATTCTTATAACAACCCTTCTGGACAAAACTCTCAAAACAGATACCCTTCCCGACAACAAAACAACTATAATCGACCCCAATATAATAATGTTCAATCGTCACCATCTAACCACAATGTACCTCCTCCGGAAAACTAGTTTCGACCAGACCCGCGAGGACGTGTACTGTGTCCCCATCAAATAGTCCTCTAATATCAATACTCTCTCACCCTTTAGATCTTTCTCAAGAAATTGTACCTCCTCCGAATTACCGACCTGAGATCTCTATCACACTTTTTAATACTTACTACAGTGCCCTGCTGGATTCAGGTGCCTCTGTCTCTGCTATATCTGAAAACCTGTTCAAAACCTTAAAAAATGACCCTTCAAAACATAAAATTCCCCTCTTCCCTCTAACTGGTATTTTGCTAACAACCGCCTTGCATAACAAATCTGTCAAAATTAATTCACAAATTTATTTAAATTTTTTTATTAACGGCTATGAAACTTTTGGTATATTTTTAATTGTTCCCCAACTCTCCACTCCCTTAATACTAGGCACTGATTGGCTAATTGAAAACGGTGTAATTATTGATTACAATAAGAAGGAAATCTCTATACCTAAAATTCAACATTCTATATCTTTCAAATTAACCGCAGATCATGACCCAAACAGCTTAGTTAATTCATTAAAAAGTATCAATATTTCAGAAATCTCCCCGTCAATGTATGAACCTCTAATAGACTCTGAATATCAATCTCTCCCTTTTAAAACTGAAAAGAATATCGCTCTTAATGACACTCCCCTTAACACCTCTCAACAAAATCTAATGACCTCTCTCTTACAAAATTTCCAAGACATTTTTCAAGACAAACCTGGCCTCCATAAATTCTTTTCCTATAAATTTAATGTTAAACTTCATGAACCTTATAAAATAAAACCATACCCAGTTCCTTTCTCCCGGCGTCCTGCAGTTCAACAAGAAATAAATAAAATGATTGAATGGGGGGTGATTGAACGGTCTAGCTCACCATTCAATAATCCATTAGTTACTGTAGTGAAGTCTGACGGGTCTATTCGTTTGTGTTTAGACGCCCGTAAACTAAACACCATCATACTCCCTACTCGCGATGCATCTCCCCCTGTTGATGACATCCTTGCCAAGGTCAAATAACAAATCTTTTTTTTCTTCTCTTGATTTTTCTTCCGGCTACTGGCAAATTCCCTTAGACCACTCCGTTCGTAAGTATACTAGTTTTTTGTATGATGGTCGCTCGTATCAGTTTTGTGTCGTCCCTTTTGGCCTAAATATTTCTAATGCTGCATTTGGCAAAGGCCTAGAGGTCGCTTTAAATAATTATTCGGTTCCTTGTCCCTCTCCCAATGACATCCACACTTATGTGGATGACATTCTCATCTCTTCTTCTTCTTTCAATGATCATATCACTACTTTAAAATGGATCTTTAATAAAATTTCTCAAGCTGGTCTCACCTTAAAATTTAAAAAATGTCATTTCAATAAACAACAGATTAAATTCTTGGGCCATTTCATATCACCTTCTGGTATGATTATGGACCCTGACAAAGTTAAAGCCATTCAAAATTTTCCCGACCCTCGTAATAAAAAAGATTTACAATCATTCTTCGGCTTCTGCAATTTCTACCGCAAATTCTCCCAAAACCACTCCTCTCTACTATATCCTCTTTCTCACCTTATATGCAAAGATACTCCCTGGATTTTCACAGGACAAAATCGACTCGACTTCATTAAAATTGAAACTGCTTTCGCAAATCAAATTTCCCTAACGCATCCAAATTTTAACATCCCTTTTTGTATCCAAACTGATGCGTCCTATATAGGCCTCGGGGCTGAATTATTTCAACTTGACAGTGAAGGGCAACGTAACACCCTATCTTTTGCCAGCCGATCACTTTGTGTGGCCGAAAGAAACTACACGGTGTCGGAGCTTGAACTACTCGGTATACTCTTTGCCTGTCAAAAATTTAAAATATATATACTAGGTCATCCTGTTCATCTCTATACCGATCACAAAGCCCTAACATTTTTATTTTCCTGTAGATTAAAAAGTACCCGTCTCACCCGCTGGACTCTTGCGCTACAAGAGTTCAACCTTACAATTATTCACTGCCCCGGTAAAGACAATCCGATTGATACTCTCTCTCGACATCCCCTCGGTCGTGATGACCAACCCCCTAAAGACTCCCCCGCCATCTTACATTATATACTCCCACCACCTATTCCCCCTGACATTGTTTCCCTTTTAAATAATATTGCATCCGAACAACAAAAAGATCCCAAAATAAAATTAATTATCTCCCAACTTAAAAGTCAAAATCAACTTCCCTGGCACAGCTTTTATATTTTAAAAAATGATATTCTCTTTACCCGACGTTCTCAACACGAACCCCATTGGTCACTATTTATCCCAAACCACTTGGTGGAACAAGTTGTTTTATTATTTCATAAATATTATGCACATGTTGGTCCTCTGAAAACTGCCCACACCTTAAAAAATATCTGTCATTTTCCTTCATTCAATAAAACTATCCGTCGCATTGTGCAGGCGTGCGAGATATGTCAAAAGTGTAAACCAAAGACTATCCACGTTACCGGCCCCATGCAATCAATACTGTCCTCAAAGCCCCTTGATAAGTTGCTGGTTGATTTTTATGGTCCACTCCCCACTGGAATATTCCAATTTGCATTTATATTTGTTATTGTTGATAATTTCACACGTTTTATTAAATTATACCCCCTCCGTAAAGCCAATTCAAAAATTTGTATAAAAAAACTAACAACCGACTATTTCCCCACTTTTGGAGTTCCTCTTAATATCGTTTCAGACCATGGTAGGCAATTCATTAGTAAATACTGGCAAACTTCGTTAAAAAAATATAAAATCCAGGTAACCCACACCAGTATCTATCATCCCCAGTCAAATCCTGCCGAGAGAGTAATGAGGGAACTAGGTAGAATGTTTCGGACATACTGCCATACCAAGCATTCAAACTGGCCTCAATATGTTCCCTATATTGAGTGGACACTCAATAACGTACGCCACGAGTCGACCCATTATACCCCCTCAGAACTATTTCTCAAGCAGTCTCAATATAATCCTCTCACAAAATTCATACAGATCCCCTCAGGAGACATACTCCCCGATTACAACAGAAAATTAATATTAGCTAATGAAGTCCAAATATCAAAATCAGAAGCCCGTAAAAAACGCCATGAGAAAAAATTAGGTACTCCCTCCTTTAAAGTAAATGATCTAGTCCTCGTCAAAACACATAAACTCAGTAATCAGGTCGACAAAAAAAATATCAAAGTTCTTTTTACTCTATGATGGTCCCTACAAAATAATCAATGTTAAGTCTGTCAATGCTTATGAATTAGTTCATACCGAGGATCATACGCCACAAGGCACTCATAATATCGTTCATTTAAAACGGTATCAACCACCGACCCAATCTGATGGATAGCAAACACGTGGTGTGTTCTGCCTGATCCGAAACCACCACTGTGTACGAGCCGCGCTCCATCGCGATAGCGTGAAACAATTCTGGTTGTATGGGATGTGCTCTGCCGAACACGGGGACATCCCCGTACGCTAGCGCCATTCAATACTAAGGTGTTTGCACAAATGGTTGTGACGACAATCATTCCCGGGTCATTTAATTCGTAACTTTCCGCGTTGTCCCCCCCTCGTCCCCTTTTACTCCGCCTATTTTCTGTCTCTAGTACTTTCTTTAAATTCGTTGGCCCCCCTTCACCCCAGCTCGGTAGGACCCCCGTCTGGCAGAGAGGGACTCTCTGCACGGCAAAGAGTCTGCGACACTCTTCTCGTAAAAAAACCGGTGTTGTAGTGACATCCTGAACCAGGGAGGACACGACCTTGGACCGATCAGGTGCGGCAGCCTTCGGGTCTCAGCGGTTCGCGTCTACCCATGTCCGGGGCGGTTGGTGTAAAAGCTGGCTTCCCTGGAGGTGTTTGTGTAGGCGCGACCGGGTCGATCACTCTGCGGTTCACTGTGTCGTGTATATCTATGATCTGGAGGGACGACTCCCTCAAAGAGTAAAGGGGCCACCAGACTCCGCTCTTGACCGCCCTTTCACTACAACATGCAGGAACTTTCTTGTTAGCCCCCCTAATCCCCCGGTAGGTCCCACCATGACTTGTCATGTGTGTAAAAATAATGTCCAGAGTAACTTATGCAGTGTAAGGTCATTTCCCACCTTGCCTGTACACAACAGTATTTATTTTTATTTTTTTTGTCTTGTCCCTTCTACACTAAGCTCCCATAGTGTAGTCGTACCTATTTCTGTCGTGACCCCAGTAAAGGCATAGACAGATCTAGAGTCCCTATTTCCCTGTTAGGTTTCCCTGTTAGGTTTTCCCCGTTCGGTTTCCCCCGTTAGGTTTCCCCCGTTCGGTTTCCCCCGTTAGGTTTCCCCCGTTAGGTTTCCCCGTTAGGATATTTATTTGGTTCTGTGGTATCATCATCACTCCCCGGATTAGTCAGGATAGTAAAAGTTGTGGGTTTTCCCTTATTAAAAGTTGTAGGTTTTTTATTATTATAACGTGCCCCGTACACTGATGTGTAGGATTTTTATTATATTATCTCATTTTTTTAGTATTATGACATTGATCATTTTGTATTTTTTATTATATTGTGCTGGTTTTTCTATATTATTATCAAGTGCCTTCGCACTAACGTGCGGTAAATTTATTATTATTAGTGTGATGTTAATACCCTAAACAATTATTTATTCTTGAACCCCAACCAGTTATGATATTGTTTCCCCATTAAAATTATTATGCTATACTCCTTTGTTCATTATATGTCTATGATCCCCTAAAAAATTCAGTGCCTTTCATCTACAACAAGTGGTTTTCAGTTCTGACTTATGTAACAACTTCAACAACTTGTTGGGGGGGGGGGTTATGTAACGTCACAGAATTTTAGGCCTCTATAATATCATTATCCATTAAACCCACCTTTCCCTACAACAATTAAATTATCATACCTATCGGTCTGCGACCATTATTTTAATGGTCTTTCTATTATTACAATAGCGCGTTGCGATTAAGACGAACAATAGTCATGTTATATCCTCACTTATCCCCCCAACCCCTCCTGAACATAGTGTCCGGCGAACTGTCTCCGCGGATGTGGTTACCTGCGCTGTCGGCGATACGATCGTCTCCACCGGTAAACGCTGACAAGACAGCTGAAGCCCAATAATTATGTAAAATCCCCGCGAAAAGCAACACTGTCCCCGCCCCACTCCATCACATTTTCAACAACGGTCACCATCAAGACGAGCCGTCCGGCGCCCGTTGACTTCTCTCGGCATAATTTTTATTCTTCTTGTCACGACCACTGCCCGGTACACCGGTATATGTAAACTTGTCGTCCAGTCTGTCGATCCGTCCA
Organism: Diuraphis noxia; assembly: GCF_037042655.1. Classification (NCBI taxonomy): domain Eukaryota; kingdom Metazoa; phylum Arthropoda; class Insecta; order Hemiptera; family Aphididae; genus Diuraphis; species Diuraphis noxia. The sequence goes on from NW_028301711.1 coordinate 56,467,744, forward strand.
TCAACAACCACGCGGTCAATGTTTTGTTCATGTATCTCGTCGACGCCATGATGGGCTAATTCTACCATCTGGGGCTGTGGAGGGCCCAGCGACCAATATCCACAACAGTATCCAACGTAACCGGTGCAGATGGGCCGTGTCGATCACGAGTTAAGGTGTATCGACGGCCCACGAGGCCAGCCTATCACAGCCACCGGTTACCAACACCTCAAGACACCAGCTGCAGTCGCCAAGTATTATTATTTCCCCCAAATACCCCTTATTTTTGTCCGATTATATATGCATCTATAATTTTTCTCGTATACTCATTTTTTTTCTTTCTTTCTTCTTTCTCTTTTTAAAGAAATGCCCCGGTAACCGTCATGCGGAGCCGTTGGTCCTCTCCGTTAATTAAATAATGAATATGTATCAATGTATGATGCGTCATATCGATATATGAATATGATTCCTTGGCCGGTAACCGCGTGTCGGAGCCGTAGCTTTATATTTTTTTGTTGCAGTATTACATATTATATAATATTATACGAGTATTATATTTCTTCCCTGTGTTATGCACTCTGCCATGTGCCAAATTATATTATATTATATATTGTTTTTTTTGTATTATGCACTCTGCCATGTGCCAAATTATAATATTATATTATATTTTTTTCCTGTATCATCATGCACTTTACAATGTGCTAAATTATTCTAAAATATATCTTGTTTTTGAGTTGTAATTGCCATGTAAAATACAATCATATCATTACCTTACATGTTGCCACATATTTTCTTTTATTAATATTATTTTTATTTACTGTTTTCCCTTTTAAATAAATCTTTGGGATTCATTTCCCACTGTGTGTATCAAAACCCATAGATTCTACCGACATGTCCACAAGACACCACGCGGTTCAGTCTATGGGTCATCACATAAGTGTTCCCCTTGTGTGATGGGTGTACAGTAAGCCCTTAAAAAGGCCGAAAGCTCACATATGGCGACCGTGACAGGACACGTCCAAAATTCCCCTTTTAACTCATAATATTTTTTTAATTAACTCAAATTTAAAAAAAAAAAAAAAACCACCCAAAACAGGGAATTGTAAAATTTTAGAACCCAATGTACATACAATTTCAATTAATGATTTACATAGTGTTGTAAATAATGATGATGTTACACAAAGGGTTCAAAAAATTGAAAATTGAAAAGAGAAACTTGACTCTTTAATTACCATTGATGTGGGATTAGATGAAATTTTTGATAATAGTATCCATAACTATTACAAATCAGAAGTGGAAGATTGTGTCTTATATTATATTTGTGGCTATATTACTAAAAACTTAACAAAAAACATAAAATGTAATGTTTGCCTTACAGCTATAGCTGGTAAGTAGTAGTACCCTTTTATATACATATATATATATATATATATATATATATATATATATATATATATATATATATATATATAGGTATATATATTTTATTTAGGGTATTAAATTATATAACTTATATTTTAAATCTTGATCTCTATTAATTAATTTAGGTGATAAGTGTTAATCAAGCAAACCAGAAGCTCAATTTGTCAATTTGAAATCAAGAGGAGGTTTGACTTACCCAATTGATTTTATTTTTGGATTATTGACTGCTGTAGAAAAATCATTTATAAAGCATTGTAAAGATAATGATGTTTTCTTGTTAACTCTTGATGATTTTTTCAATAACAGTATGTTAATTAATTTTCCTTGTATTCAACATAAGACAGACATATTAACAACTATAATATCTAACTTCATAATCATGCGAATGAGACAATATTCGTTAATAACAAATAAGAATACACCAAAGGTTAATGCAAAAAACAAAAATTTGCCAAACTTGTTCCTACTTAATTTTATATTAATTATTTTTATTTTTTCAAGTGTATTTTTTAATTAATAATATATACATTTTTATTATTTATTAGAAGTTATTACTAAAAAAAATTGTAAACATTACAATTTTGCGTAGTCAGTTAGTAATGAGTACATTATAAATTATAATATTATTTGTGCAGTATATTATTAATATTTATTATTTTGAAAATTTGATTTTTTATGTTTTCTAATTCTAATTATTGTATTTTTATAACACACATATAGATGGCGCTTTTACCTCTAGTTGTACCTTACGGCGGCTTTAGAAACATTTTAGGGCCACTGATAAGGTAGTAGATACCAGTCCATACTATCTTAGTCCGTGCATGGCACTCATAAAAACACAATTGATATTGTAATAATTTTGCAATAGTATTATAAATTATTAATTTATATTATAATTATAGTTAAAAAAGAGTTAATGATATTTATAGTTTAAAAATAGTTTGATGATTAATGACTTGGTTTTTTTTTTTAAATGTGATGTCATTTTAAATACACCAAAAACGTATGCAGTTTTAAAAAATTTTAAAGTTATTCCTGATAATAATATTACTACTGAGGATAGATATTGCAAAATGAAAAGAAAAGCTTTAGATTTTAGCAGTGATGACAATTTAGACAGTGAAGATGAATGGAAACCTAATAATAATCACAAATCATCGGACTCTGAGAAAAATGACAATTATCTATCTGAAAACATTATGACGAAGGAAAGTGAAAATATTGTAGAACAGAAATTTGAAGATATAGAAATTGAAAAAGAACAAGAAATTGAAATTGAAACGGAAGAGGATAAAAATTTAGTGAGGTGGAGACGAGGGCAGCCTGAGAAATGGAAAAGAAATGTTGCTGTAAAAAAAAGAAAACTCTAAAAAACCATTAGCGATAGATTGTTTTAAATGTAAGTTCAAATGTTCGATACATTTTGATGAGGATTATAGAGTTAAATTATGCAGAGAATATTGGTCACTTGATTATGCACAACAAAAAAATTTCATTTTACCTCGTGTATCCCAATATTCTGTTAAACGACATGTTCCTATAACAGGTTCAAGAATCGCTCAACAAACATCTAAAAATTATAAATTTTTGAATAACAATACTCCAATTCATGTTTGCAAACCATTTTTTTAAAAAACCCTTTCTATTAGTCATGGGCCGGTTGATAAAGCTTTTGAAAGTTATAATGAAAAAATCGGAATTCATATTCACACAGACAATAGAGGAAAGAAGGAACCAGTAAATAAAAAAAGCTCTGAAACTATAAATTCAATAAAAAATTTTTTTTAAAAGACCAAACCGGACCAATAAAAAAAAAAATTTTCGATAGAAGACCGGAGACTAGACTACAAACAATTTTTTTATTTAAGACCAATCTATAAAGGTATTAGGCAGGACTGGACCGGACCGGACCGGACTTAATTATTAAAGGCACAAAATTAAATTAAAACTGAAAAAAAAATGTATGACTTAGACAACTACAGACTACAGTATAATAATTAGAACATTTAGAACATAACTACTTACTGTTACTTCCCAATGTTATACCTTATACCACTATTTTAAGCATAACTTGTTTCTCTTGTTAATATTGTAATATTGATTAACATTGTATGTTATTAATGTATATGATTAACATATTGTTATATGCACATTATAATTAATAGATAGAGGACCGAAAACGGCGAAAACTTACAAGTTTATTGTTACTTGACAGACTAAACCACTAAACAGTAAACAATCGTATTCGATATAACATAGGTACCTACCGACTTATATTAATTTCGGTCGCCGTCGAGGCGTCGGTCGTCGACGACACAACGGTTCTGGAAATACCGATAATTTAACTATTTAAGAATTATGTTAATATATTTTACTATTTTAGTTATTAGATATTGCATTTGTATTACGTAATCGTATACTCGTATTGCATATAGAACTAATAGTGAATAATATTGGATACAAGTCTGGGATTTCCCTACTTCGTATATTTTAATTTATATATTAAATTCTAATTAACTAATTTAAAAATATACAAATTCATTTTTTTTTTCTGACAACATTGATTAGATAAAACTAGACCAGACTGGACCAGACCGTGATTCTAAAACTTATACAGAAAAAGACCGATTTAATATTTTTAAATTTTGGACCGATCCGAACCAGACCAATGTGTTAATTACTTAGCCTAACTAAAAAAAACCATGAACATTGAAAATCAGACCGCAATGGACTGGACTTCAATGGCGTTTAATGTAAAAGACTGATTTAGACCGGACCGCGGTCCAGTCCGGTTCAGTCCAGACCGGTCCGAGCAGGACCATGCAGAGCTCTAGTGTGAGCAATATTACTCCTCTGTCAGTATATTTTGTTAATGTATACAAATTAGACAAAAATAGAATATACATAATACATCGAATGATTACAATTAACCCTACCTAATATTGCATGAAATATTTTCTCTTCACCCTTTGAAAATTATGTTTCCAGAATTTTATATTTTGATTATTTTTGATTATTAACTATGACATCAATTTATCGAGCTAAGCTAATTTCTATTGTACAGCGAACTTAGTCATTTATTGTTCGTTTATTTTTATAGAAGAGTAATTAATCATTAATCATTATTAAAAGGTTACAACAGCTATATTACATATTTACATATTGTGTATTTTTAATAGTGAATTTAAAAGTTAGCATTTATGATTTATAAACAATCAAAATTGTTATGAAACAATAATTTAAAGTGTTATGATACCTATGTCTTAATATCATGAGAATACAGAAGCAATACGATACGATTACCTGTAAAATTAATTTTTTCCTTTTGCTTATCTTAATTTTTAGAATCATTAACAAAATTGGTATCGAACTAATTTCTATAAGTTGTTGAAAAGTATTGTCATTTGGTAGTTTCGATTTATACTTTTACAAATACAGCTCATGATATATAACATTACTACATATATCAAAATAAAATCATCTAATATTCTATCGAGTATATAGCTTCAAATTGGGTTAAACACGTTTTTAACCAGTTCGTGTGATAATAATATGTATATGATACTAGCTGATCCCCGTGCACTTCGATCCTCGTTAAAAATACCGACTCTAGATGATTTAAAATGTTTGTTTAATTTGTCGTTTATACCTAGCTAAACAAGGTTTACCGCATCTTAATCTCCATAAAAATGTTAAACAGTCATTTAAAATACAGGACTAAAATTATATTCGATCATAACATTTTATTGCATTTATAACTTTGTAAAGGTGATACAATTTTTAAAATTGGTACCTAATAACAAATTGCTAAATTCTTATTAATCCATACTTAATTGTAAAGGTAACAAATAGCAACCATATAATGAACAAAAACATATTTAATATTATTATAATTATATTTTTTTTATTTTTTTTTAAGGTTTCGACAACAAGGGCTATTAACCTGTGGAACTGTCGGGGAGGGAACTGTTGGTTTTGGTACTCGTGTATGTCTTGGCAGAATTTCGAATGAGCGGAGGTGGGGGCATCTCTTTCCAGACAGCATGCACTCAACGAAAAATATCAATAAATTCAAAAAAAAAATAGATTGATTTAATAAAATATTTATTAATAATGACCCCATAAAGTATTTATTAATTTGATAAAATAATTTTAGTGGATATGGAATTGATAATTATTTGATAAAAATTGTATTATTATGATAAAGATTATTATTACGATACCAAAAAATGTTTTATAAAAATAATAAATAGTTTATACAATCAACATTTATTTTATCATTTCTCAACAAACTAGTAATCGATTGATAAAACTTTTTATTATCATAATAAAATTATTATTATACTGAATAATGATATTTGTCAAAATAACAATTATCGTTTTAAAATTAATAGTGATTTTATTCTATACAATAAAATAATTTATTGATTTAAATATAATAATTTGTTACTTATATAAAATTATTATCAGCCTAATAACTAAAATGAATATTATTCATAATTTACTAAAAAAATATATATATAGGTACTCGTGTTTTAATGATATAAATATCATTTATTCATATAAAGTACATAATCATAAAAAATATATAAGCAAAATATATAATAATACATAAATGATTATAAAACATAATTATTTTAATTTTATATTAATATTATTTAATAATATATAATAAAGATGAAGGAATATGGAATAGAAATGCTATACATATAATATTATAATACATGTTAATATTCTAATTATTGTGTTATTAGTTACAAGCAACATAAAAATATAAATGGTATAAAATATAAATATAATTTTAGATGTAAATAAATAAAGTATAATTAGCCTAGGCTAAGGTAAACAAGTATAATAAATTGTAACAACACACATAAGTAATAACTAATAACCAACAACATTACTTTTTTAATTCGTGCATAATTTGTGTAATAATTGGGTGTGATGTATCAAATTGTGTAGTTAAATTATAAAAAAATTTTTGTATAAACATCCATACAGCAGAAGATTGTAAAGGGTATTGTAAGTTAAATAAATGAATAATTTTGAAACATACATCTATTGCTCTTACTATACAGAAAAATTTATATTTAATAGAATCAAAAAATAAATATATTTGTTCTGGCTTTAATGGTACACCAATTACAACAATAAATGGTTGAATTGGTAAATTTTTATTTTTTAAATTATTAATGTATGATTCTGATTCGGTTATGGTATTGTGAAACGTAATAAAACTATTTTGAGAATCTTTTATAGAATATTTTGTTACGTTTTTTTTTCCATTTTCATCTCTAGTCACTTTTCTTGTTGTAGGGACAAATAAGGAACTAAGTAGATGAAAGATGACTGTGTTTTGACCATCTAAAAAAATATTGTATCATTATATAGTAATAAATATTAACAAGTAGTACATTAGAATATTATACATTTATTCCTTTATGCTATATTTTATTATTACATTGTATTATTGTAAAATATTTTTTGAATGAATTTATAAATTTATAAATAGCAGAAGATTTACGTAAGTAAGTTTATCTATTAAATAAATAGATATGTAAGTGTAAGATCTTAAACATAAACTAATCAAATTAGGTATTCAAACTATACAGAAAAATGTGTATTTACTATTAAAATATATAATATGCTTGCTTTAATAATAATTTTATAAATTTCCATCATAGTAAAATATTTATATTAGTAATCATAATCTCAAATAAAAATGATAAGTTCACATCAGATCGATGTTGGTATAATTAGGAATATCGTGTAATTCGTGAATCGTGGAACGTGGGTAATGGGGTAATACAGTTATTTATATTTAATTTAGAAATATGTCATTAACAGCATTATTAAAATATATAGCTTTAGCTAGATTATTATTATTATTCATGAGTGTATTATTACTATAGTGTCACAATAACAACTACCAATATAAAATAGAAATGGTAATTTGAAGTATTTTTAGAAAATTCATTGCGTTTGACTAAATATTGACACCGCTACATCTGTGTGGGTACTATACCTACTATTGCCATTTGCCGGTTTCAGACTTCTGTCGTCTATAATGCCTTGTTGGTTAGTGTTACTGTGATAGTACTGTTAGTAAGGCTCTATAGTGCTCTAGTGTTAGTGGTGTATTAATTGGTGTACGTATTTTGTGTACCTACATATTTTGTTTGTTTGAATTAATATTTTATGGTAAATTTTTTTAAAATTATCTTTGTATTTTAATATATATTTAAATGTGTCTTTACAAAATGTTTTGATGAACTGGACTGGCCTTTTTATCAAAAGTGTTTTGTGCTGTTTGACCAGTCTTTTAAAAAATATTCTTGGACCAGACTAGGCCTATCTATCTACCTACTTAATATAATATAATATAACATTTTGCTTTATTTTATGTTATAATTATAATATATACTTAAATTACTTTGTGATATGTTATCTGACTCTTGTTTAATTGATTCAATGAGTATTTTTCCATCATGATCCTTAATATTTGAATCTATTATTTTTAATAAATCTTCAGAATATTTTTCGAATTCAGCTATAATATTACTCTTTGTTGTAAATAGCTCATTAAAATCAATATCCATCTAGATGTAGTAAAACAATGATATTAAACAACTTATACTTCAAATAAATTAACTAAATAATTTTAACTTTCATATTTTTTAGGTGGATAAATGATAAATGAACTTGAAATTAGTATTTTTTGGTTTTATACTTACAAGTTTGTACCCTAATGGAATTGTATAATTCTTCCATTCATTTATTATATCTGTAGTTGAATTTGATAAGCTTATTCTCTGTAGTCTATACTGTACAGTAGCTTTCCATTGCTCTTGTAACTCAGGAAAAGAACTGTTACCATATTTGATTAAATCCAACATGTCATTAATATCAGTTTCTGGTGCTAGTTTTAGATAAAAATAAATATTTAACTCATGTTTTTAATTATTTAACAGTTAGGCACATAATTTAGATTTTTAATAAACTGATTGAATTGTAGGTACTAACTGAAAGTAATATTTCTTGATGTGATAATTGTATTTAGTTTTGTTTTTTTAACACTTTTGTCAAGTAAACCACTTGTTTTTAACGACCGCATACAATTATAATATTTTGCATACAATTTACCTCGTGGTGCATTTGTTGGGCCATGACGCATAAAATATGTATCCTAAAATTATATATTAAAATCATATTTCAATCAATACTTTTATAATATTATATAAATACAACAGTTTAAAAATAATTTTTTTTCAATCAATGTTTTAAATGAATGCATCAAGATCATAATATATAAATGCATGAAGCTATCAATAGTAACATATAGGTTACTTAAATATTACATTTATAGGTACCTTTACTTCTGATGAAAACATACAGACGATTTGATCAGCTATGCTATCAGCCAATTTAATAGTCATCGGCATTTTAGAAGAAATTATGTAATGTATTATCATATCTACTAATTTGCATCTAATTGAGTCATTTAATTTTTTATAAACGTTAAAATAATCAAGCACCAATTTCCCATTGGAAGAATCTTTCACTACATTGAATACTTTAATTGTTGATTCAACTGGTGAAGTTTTGGATTTTTGATCTTTTTCAGGTAATATTGTAGTCGGATCTGTTTGTATTTGTAATTGTTGCCATGTAATCAATTCTTTTTCAAATTTTAATTGCACACCCAAAGTATAATTTTTCAACAATTTTTCAATGTGTATTGGTTTCATATACTTTAACACCTCAATGGTAATTGTTTGATCTATAATATACATTACTTTTAATTTTATTTACACAAATCTTTTTTTATTGTATAAGTAGTATATATTTGAAGGGAAATCGGAAGAATGCTGTTAACTCAACAATATTATAGGGTTGAATACCAAAGATTTTTGGGTATTTGCCCATTATCTATAAGTATTTTTAATATTTTAGTTTCACAATTAAATGTATTTTAATTTTAAACACTTAAACAATTATATTTTTAATTATTTATTATAAACATACCTAAACATGTTTCAGTAAGAAAACCTAAATTCCAATTTTCAAATATTGATCTTAGTTGAGTTTTTTCTTCATTAGGTATCACCATAAATGAAGATTGAGTATTCCAATCAGCAATATCCTGTAAAATAATTATTCAAGTAAAATATTTTGCTTCAGTTTTGTTAAATAAAACATAAACAATTCAAATTATTCATACCAGTTGTGTTGGTGATCGGTTTTGTATATTTTCTTCATTAATAACAGGAATTACATTGTCCATATTAGTCAAATTAAAATTTATATCACTATCTTCAAAATCGAATTCAGAATCAATACTATTTTCTGGCCATATAATTTCTTGAGTGGACATATTTAACTGTACTTTTTGCTACTTAGTATTTTAAAAATTAAATTTAAGTAAATATTTTTTTATAATAATATATTTGTTGACAAATTTTTGTTATGTTAATTGTAAAAAATTATAATAAAAAGAAACTTGATATTTAAGTTAATTATACAATTTTAGAATAAACATTTAAAAAAGATTTAAAAAAAAAAACTAATATTAAGGTAATTATACAAGTTTAGTATACACATTTGTGAAAGTTAACTATATTATAGCTACCTACATAACTATTCAAAAAATTCTTTTAATCGTACAAATATTTGTCCATTTGATATTTTAATTATATTCAAGGGTGGACCACTGAATGCATCAATATTGTTTATCGATAGTTCATCATATATTTGTGGCTCATTAGGTATTTCGTAAGCCAGATAATGTTCATTTAAATTATTTAATAAATACTTTTTAGCTAATATCATAATTTTATTATTTTTGATTACTAAAAGAACAGCACTTATTTCAAAAATAAAATGTTGATTAGCACCCTGAATTGGCTGAATTAAATATAAATTTTCTTTATACGTTGTGCCACGATAATGTATTTCTTTGTATATTTTATATTGAACTATCTGCAAATTAGTTCTGTTAAATATTATATTTTGTTCTGTTTCATTTATAGTGATCTCATTTTTATCAAAAAAAATTAGTTCAGACTTTGGACTTTTCATAAGAAAATAAGAATATTTTAATTGGAATTTTTTAGCTAATGTTAATGTTATATTTTTTCGAGATGATGTAACTCGTGCATATGTTTTCATCTCCTTATGTTTCCCTTCAAATCGAAAACACCAAAATTGTCTTGGAGGACCAGATTGTCGTATAACTGTTGGATAATGTACTAGTAAGTGGTGTTTTGGTTTAAGGGTATCATTAAATAATTTAACATAATTATCATTGTTTATTTTTATTAATTGTTGAAGTTGTAAAACTTTATTTTCAGTAAAAGAGTAGGCTAATAGCAAATCAATTAGTTTTAGAAAATTTATAAAGAATATCCATACTTCATCGTCTAGGGGTATTAGATCTCCTATCATTAATGAAAAGTAATGAATAAATGTCCACATTTCACGAGCAGACATTTTTAATCGAAATTTTTTTAAGTGTACATCGAGTATTGGTGGTGAACAATTTCCAATTTCTAATGACCCATAATTAAATGTACTCTTTCTATTATTAAGTTCTTTTAAAGTGAATAATTGTATTGTTTCTATATAGTAATTAATTATGTGACAAATATTATAATGACAAACTCCTTCGAATAAATCATGCATAATATCAACACTATAATTTTTAGTTACATGAAAATTAGTTATATTATTTAGAATGGATTCTTGATAAATACCAGTTTGTCTAAAATCAGATTGTAATATATCTAATGAATAATTTTCATTTGTACGCATTAAAGTACTATCCTCGGTTGTCATTGATTGGGTTATTGATTTATGAGCTTTACAAAAACGGCAAAAATAGTTAGCTGAAAACGATTTGCTAAATTCTAAAATTGTATTCACACCTAAATTATCACCTAATACTAATCCAAGTCCAAAATAAATTTGAAAAATTCCACTTTTAGTTTTAATTTGTATGCCCTCTTTTTCTAAGTAATTAATTTCATCTATGAGATTTTTCAAACATACGTCATTTCCAAATTCTTTGAAATCTTTTGATTTTATTAATGACGCTAAGAATATATGAGATAACAAAGAATTATTTTCATTCAATGGGAAATTATAGTATATTGCTGATATTGATTGGTAATTAGCATGGGAACCTAATGGGTTGTTAATTTCTAGATCATCAATATACAAAAAAAAAGGAAATGTAAGTTTTTGATTGTTTTGAGATATTTTATTTTTCCATAAATCACATTGAATAAAATTGGAAATAGTGTTTAAATTATTTTGGTTTAAAGCTATAGTTTTTTCATGCATATTTTTAAAATTGTCACCGTGTTCAAAAAACTTTCGAAACTGAAATCTCAATGGTAATAACACCCCCTTTGTAATTGCTTCGTCATAAGTTACTATACCATCATGTTGGACCACACGAACCTCATTGTTAATAGTTAATTGTTTCAAATTATCTAAATAATCATTTTGCATCAACCACTTATTCAAATTATATTTATTACTGCAGTGAATAAACGGATCTGATAAAAGTTCAGAAAAAGTATGAAATTTACCTTTTATTATTGGTTCTTGAATATTAATTTGAATTATTTCACTAAGCATAAGGGACATTGGTTTTAGTATTTTTTCTTTAAGTTCACTTTGAATTATAATAATGTCTTTAAAATTAAAATTGTTGTTGTTGTGTAAACCCATTACAAAATTAATAGCTAGTTTATAAATATTATTAATAGATTCATTATAATTAAAATCATTTTCTATTATTTCTTGTTCAGAATTATTTTCAATATCTACAATGTCCACAGGGTTTTGAACATCATTATTACTGGTAAACTGTTCCAATAAGCATTGAGAACTTGATGAGGGATTAGTAATAGAAATTGTATTTTGTTTTTCATGCTTATTATTAACATGTCTTTTAAATTTTGCTAATGATGAAAAAATATGTGAACAAGGACTTTCACAGCATTCATAAGTACTATAAGGAGTTAATGAATGAAACACTTTAAAATGTACAACAAGAGAGGAGAGATTTTTGACATTAATTTTACAAATAAAACAAATCATTTTCCTTGTAGATAAATGTATATTTGGTAGTATTTTATATTAAACTTGTATGTATACCTTGTAATTAGTAAAAAAAAATTGTTATTGTGGTATAAAATTGCTTAACTATATTATTTTAATTTGTATAACAATTTAGTTAAAGAAAAATTAGTTTTGTATTTTTAAATGTGTATAATTTAAAACTTATACTATATATTGGCTGAAAGCTAAATAAAATAAAAATGCATTCTTACAAAATGATGTCACTATGACCTATGTTTCTAAAAATAAAATAATAAGGTACTTACCTAGTGACTATAGTAAGTTGAAGCGTTGAAATAATGTATATTTTAAAACAAATAATAATCTATTAACTAAACAAAATTGTCAAATAACAAAAAACAGTTTGAGCTCTCGAAGATGCGAATTTTCGAGTTGTAAGCGTTGTGAGTTGTGACAAATGACAGTGGCAAAATATTGTTAGTAGGTATTAAGTAATAATCATTGCTAATAATTTTCTTTGTGCTCACGGTACAATGTACTGCTTTTATAAGAAAATTTAAAAATGGGAAAATCGTATTAGATTCTTTGAAATTCAAATATAGGACTAATGACTATAGGTATACAAACGTGTTAATATGTTGCGTATATATAGGTGGATCATCGTGTTTCCTTATTTTTCTGTACAGTTACTATTCAAAAACTGGAAAACACAATGACTCACTAACTCACTCTGTATAATACTAATTACTCAATGTAATCAGTGTCGCGAGAACCGGCGGTTGAAATACGCAAAATTTGGACATTCTAAGATTTTTAGTATAAAATATTTTGTCAATTTTACAAACGATTTATTCGTTCAATAAACAATTTAATCAAATTACTGAAAACAAAATTATCATTTTAATAAATCAAATTTATAAAATCAACAAAACGTATATTTCTCTATTTATTAATTTAATAAAATTTCTATTGACATAATATTTTTTTTTATTACCTTGACAATTTATTTTTTCTTATTAATAAAGGTGGTTTATTGAAGATTGATAAATATAATTTATTAAAATTGATCGTTATTTTTCGTTGAGTGTGAACTGCCCGGAAAGCGATACCACCTATGACTGGGATTCAAACCGGCAACAGTGCGCGTCGCAACCGACACCTTAATCCGCCCGGCCATTACACCCCTATTATATTTATTATTTCTATAAAAAATTTCAAATTTGCAATAAAAAATTTAAGGGCCACTTATTAAGACGAAATGTAACCTATAGATTCATGGGATTGTGTAGCTTTCTGATGGGAAAAAAAATTCAAAAATCAAATTCAAAGAATTGTTGAATCGCACTACTGCCGTTCAAATACAAAACGGCAGTATTTAGACCCAACTCTTTCAATTTGAAATGAACCTGTATCTTTAACCACCTACCGCACTATATTTTCCGAAAATTATAATTTGGATTTTTTTAAACCTAAAAAAGAGATAAATTAGTTTGTTTCATTACTTTGTTATACACAAAAGTATAAAAATGTATTATTTTTATTATTTATTTTAAAGCAGTATGTAATATCATTTATTTCTATACACAAAAGTTTCTGTGATGGCAATATTGTTAAGTTTATTCAGTTTATTATAAAGTAGTTTTATTTCATTACTTAGTTATACTCGCAAGTATAAAAAAAAATGTATATTATTTATTATAAAGTATTATGTTTCATTTATTCCTATAGGTATACAAAAGTTTCTGTGATACAATAATATTATTATATTATTACAATTATTATGTTTTTTTTTATTGATTCAAAATATAAATAATTTGTTGTTTTGTTTTCTAATAAAATAATTATATTTTTAGTTTCCACATTTTTTGACCAAGTGATTTGAGTAAGTCAGTTAGCCATTTCTTAATTTGATCAAGTGATTAAAAAGTCAGTTTGTCATTTATTCATCTATCCTTTTTTATGTTTCACAAGGTATTCTGCTAGTTATTTTAAAATATAAAATTGGATAATTCAAGGTTTAATTTCTTTACGGTTTTAAGGATTTTTTAAGACTATCATTATTAAAATCGAACGAGTTTGTGAATTTCCAGACCATTATGAATATTCAATTGTGCTTTCCCAACAAAGTTCAAATTTCATTTAGACACTTTTTGCACGACGGCGACGAATTTTTATAGTATAATATATTATAGTCTATAATATTACATTCCATTATTACTATTTTTGGTTTATACATATTTTATTTATGCAGTTATATTCTTTTTATTATTTCATTCTTCCTTTCTTTTCTTCGTTTGATACTCAACCTATCACTCCTCCTAAGTAACGGTCTTTTCTTATAATCAAGCATTTTTCTTAGATCCATTAGCCAATTTATACATAAGCACTTTAATTCGCAACAGGTTTCATTTATTCCTACTTCCCCCTTCGTACACTCCCACAACTGATGTGCGATTGCTATAGTCATACGTCCTAATTCAGTCCTGCTAAATAGTTCGTCAATACTCTGATTTGCTTCTCTTAAATGTTTAGCTAAACACCTTGACAATTGATCTTGTTCTATTTTATTCTGGACCTCGTGCTCTCTTTTAATTACCACCATCATCTTCGAACATAAAATCTCTTTCTCTTATCCTAACATAAAATTTATCTTATCTAATAATTTTTACCAGTATACAAGTAATTATTGCACAACGGCGCACGAATACTCTATTTTTTAAACAATATGTTTTTAAGAAAACACACACAAAAAAAACACATAACAAAATATTATAATATAAAAATATATAAAGGAAAGATATCGCACCGGGCGTCCGGCTATACCACACACAACGGGTCGTCGAGACGAACTGACTGACTATAGTACGGCCAGCCCCGCCCGGCCCAGGCCAGCGAAAAATGAGCCGCGATACCAACGCTCTGGGTGGCCGAATTTCGTTAGGGCTTCTAAAACTATTTGCCGCGTAAATTAATTTCAAACATGTTGTTATATAGCGCGCCAATAGCTTCAAACGGAGAACCCCTGATTACACTAAAATGCACCACTAGTAACGTTGCCGTTGCAGCTCATTTTTCGCTGGCCGTACTATAGGAACTACAACTCTTATTATAACCTATTATCATAATATAATTATTTATCACATATCATTATTTTATTTATTACTACACTATGTTGACAATATTTCGTTTTATTTAGTTTACCTATATATTATTACCATTTATTATATTATTACAAAATGTGGTAAATACACGATTATTAAGAAGTTCTTTATAATCATGGGTAAATACTATAAATTTATCGTTATCATTGGAAAACGATTTGTGTATACAAATAAATTCATAATTAACAAATTTTAAATTGTCTATAGGTACCCAATTTTAATTAAAAAATTTAGATTAACTTTCAGACTTTCAGTTCCTTCTACAGTAGTTTTGGCTACGTCTAGTCAAACTTGTACACCAGCATCTCTGACCAAATCATCAGGTGTGTTTTATTTTTTTTTTCATATATTAACATATTGTACATTATTTAATTTCAATTTTGACAATACGGTGTACATTCCTTATTGCTTCGCAACTTCAACCAAGATCCAATCGAAAATTTCTTTGGTGCGATCCGAAGTCTTGGTCATCGTTCCAATAATCCATCAACTCGGGGGGTTTACTTCAGCATACAAAACTTTGATGCAGGCTTTATTGTAACATGCAGTAGGACACTAATTGTGCATTAGGAAATATAAAATGTGCAGTTGGCTAAGCGAATATGTGCACTTGAGAAATACAACAAAAATTAGTTTTCCAAAATTATTTAAATTTTGCATGATGTGTTATCGTATATTTATATTATTTTACTACGTGGTACATGAAATACTGAAATCAGTCACGCCCGATAACAAATGACGACTACGCGCTTGCTATCGACGTCGAACGTGTTAAAAATAGATAATGACAGCAGGCGCGTCCAGTTTTACCATAATATCACATTATCACCGATCGTTGCCGATTATCTACCACTTAACATTTTATTTCTTGAAACTGTACGTATGTATACCATACATGTTTTTATTTGTTTAATATTCATTTACTTTACATTATTCACGGGCTTGTCATCGTCGGATCGTCATCAAGGTAAAATTATTAATTGATATTAATAAATAGATTTTTTTTTTTTGTAGTTCTAGTATCAAAAAAATAAAAACGATATTTCACATCTAAAATTGTCATTTTAGTGTTGTGAAAATTTCGTTCCTTCGTTAATACTGTAGCCTTCTCGGTTCTTTCCCGCGCCAAAATAGTTGTTGTTATATTTTACGTTTGAAAGACAGAGACAACATAATATACAGGTGTAGCGTCCTCTTAAGTAAATATAAATTTAGAAAACAAAGGTTGACGGCTCGTGTACAAATGACTACGTGAATGGTGCATTATTGCATTAACAGAAATTGGTATCGAATTCACCAACTTGTATATTTTATTAGATACTTTTAATTGAAATTCACTTGTCTTTATCTTTTGAACAATTATTTTCTACATATTTAAATTCTTTGTTTAGGTTATTCATATTTTATAATATAAATAATAAGTATGACATCAAATTGTTTGAATAATTGGTTAGTGAAACCGAAAATGGCACCTTCCACATCTTTGGATTCATCATCTGCTTTATCAGAATCAATAACATCTCATAATACTAACACAAAAACTTCTTCATCAGAAAGTCATGTAACAATCACAGAAACTACAACAACCACCACAACTTCTCGTGATTTTTCTTCATCGATTGAATCAACCCAAAATAGTTTTTCAAATCTCTCTATGATTATGACCGAAAAGCCTAAACTTTCCAAAACATTTGATCATATGCACAGAGGAGGTAAACATTTTGTTAGATGTATAATATGTCACAAATTCTCAGAACTTGTCAAAATGTATTCTAAAAAAACTCAAGTTCCAAAGATCTGTCAGGACTGAGGTGCCCAGTATAGAACTGTAACTATTGATGAGCATCTTAAACAGGATTACCACAACGAATGCTTAAAAGCATTCAAAATAAGCAAAATGTCAGTACCTGAAGTTGCGAAATCAACTACTTTTGGCCAAATGGTAATCAAATCGAAAGAAAAACTTGCCAATAGAATAGGATCTTTAATGATTCATGTATATGGTGATGCGAAAAAATTAACTTTAAGTGCTCATACTTATCCAATGAGAGTAATAACTGGTGAACTATCTTCATCATTCAAGTTTAATCATATTAATGAAGAAAACAATTTTGATACTTACGATTTTCAATACTTGACTCCTGCCACTCATAAAGATTTATTAAAAACTATAGTTACAAGTTATAGGAAACAGTTTTCTTTGAAACTAATGAAAGATGTTTTGACTAAATCATTGAGATATGATGGTTCAGTGGATAGATCTCAAATAGACAAAATATATGTATTAATAAAAGTTATTGACAAGACTAGAAAAGAAGATCAATTTTTTCTCGGTGCTGGACTAGTTTCTAAGCGTGGAGCTCAAGGAATCTTAGACGCAATTGAAGTCGCATCTATTAACACAATTGGTGCCGAAGCGACTAAGCGACTGATTATGTTTTTAAACATATTTCATCGATCGTGACGGATGGAGCTTCTGTAAATACTGGCGAACGAGGAGGACTTTGGACATTATTTAAACAAAAATATAGATCATTGGATGAAAATAGTATTCCATTAATTACAATTTGGTGTGCTGCTCATAGATCCAACTTAGCATGGAAATATACAAGTAATTCAGTTTCCGAAGAACAGCATTTAGTTTTAACATTAACAGGTTTATCTACATTTTTCCATACATCAGCTCTCCGATCAAGAGAACTTGAGAATATTGCCAAAGTAAACGATTGCAAGCTCTTAAGAATCCCAAAAATTTTCCAAGTACGCTGAATTTTCGTTTTCCCTTGTGAACTCTGTTCTTGTATCTTTGCATGCTCTTGTTCTATTTTTTCAAACCTCTTAAGAAAAAGAATCAAAAGGTTTTTTTAAATTTTTGACCAACATTGATAATTTGCGTTTATTATGCTTTTTAGCAGATACACTACTAATTTTCAGTCGATACCAACAAAAAATACAAAGTGATTTTATAACTATCTTAGATTTGACAAAAGAGACAGAGTTTGTTGTTAAACGGCTTCGAACATTATATACAAATAATTTACTTGGTGGATGGGTGAATTCGCTTGAATCTCAATTGAAAGAAAATAAATTAAAAGGTATTCAGTTAAGTGGTGCTGATACCCTTAAGAAGAGAAGAACCCAACATCATTTATTTGTTACAGATTAACGAAATGTCACTTCTGTTTTTAATGAATTAGTGAAGAGTTTAGCCAATTTTTTATTATACCGAATTGACCTTAATGCCGAATTAGCAAAAGTTCTTAAGCCATTTATTAGTTTAGGCCCATTGACACAAGACCAATTAAAAAAAGTACATAAGTTAATTGGGAGGGATTTAGACTTATCAAATTTTGTGCTCGAATATGAAGAAATTCAAGAAGTTAGTAATATTGACAACCTACGTAAAATGTCTATGGCCTCATTGGCCTATTTTTTTGAACATCTTTCTAAATCTGGATCATTTAACACCATGTTGAGTCGGAGAATGAATATTTATTTGTTCATTTCAACATGCCACATTTATCCTTATGGGACCCAAGAGCTGCAGTTTTATCGTGGACTAATGAAACATGTCGCCGAGTAAAAGAGACTCCTAAGGCACGCGAACAAAGTTGGTTCAATGGAGTGTTCGCAGAAGCATCTCAAACTCAAGGTCTAAAAAGGGATTTACAAGATATAGATATTGAGAATAATACAGCGGAAAAGCATTCCAAAAACAGATTATTTTAAAAAACAATTTTCATCCATAAATATATTTAAAAATATTATTATTATTATGTTTAATAACTAATTGTATACTAAATAATTCATTATAAAATTAGTTTGATAATTTTTCGTGTAAAATTTTTTTTTGTAATTTAAATATAGTATTTAGTGTGGAGCCCCCACTTATTACTGTAACATATATTTTATTTGTGCAGTTGGAAAAAATTCTTACAATAAAGCCTGCTTTGATGTTAAGGTTAGGTTAGGTTCGGTTAGGCTCGGTTGGAAGCAATTGTGAAGAAGACTTCTCAGAAGATGCTCTAGCTTCATGTAATTTACTGTTTTCTTATCTAAATAATGATGGTACAAAAAACATATATCATGAACCTAGAGTTGCTGATGGGTCAGTAAAACATAAGTCTGTGTGTACACCTGAGCTATCATACTTAAAGTTTCAAACCCAAAATTAATTTTATCAAACGTCAAAATTAAACACAATTCTATTTAAAAATTGTAAGACATGTATAGGTCAGATTTGTACTAATAACATTGGTAAATCTCATGATATCACGATAGTAAGAGAATACACTGAACAACACCTCAAGTATCCAAATATTAGTTTTTGTCGTTTAATACAAGGTATAACTGATCTTATCTTTTTACAACTTCCTTCAATTTGTCATCAGTTAGATTATAAGTTAGTTTTAATTTCTAAAATTCGAGAACAATTTAATCTACACATAATATACTGTCCAATTCACTCTGAACATTTCGAAACCTAAATTTTAAATTTCTCCATTAAATCATTAACAAACCACTGGTGTGTGGAATTCAATCGTATATTAAATGGTAAAAAAAAATTAAAAAAATGTAACGAAAAAGACAACATTAAAATAGCGGCAGCCAATAGGTATAATAAATTCTCAAAGTTTATAAAATAAACAATATTTTAATTTGCATAAACTAAATATTAAATTATATTTTTATTATATTTTATATTTTAAGGGGATTTGATTTGTGGTGTTGCTGTATTTGTCTACTGCACATGAAACAAAGGAATTTAGACCTATTTTTTGCCAAAAGTACCGGTTGATTAGCAAAACTATAAGAATTCCGAAAACTGATTTGAATTAGTCATTAAGTCTACTTGAGATCAAGTTCCCCACATTTTTGATTTTTTGGTTTTTACTGTTCCAAAAATAAACTGCTATAGGTAATACTTAAATTATTGTCATATTTCAATATCTTTGTAACAGTTAAAATAAAAAGAAGTGAAAGTCGATGTCTAGTGAACTTAACGACTAATTCAAATCTGTTTTCAGAATTCTTATAGCTTTGTTAATCAACAGGTACATTCGGCAAAAAACAAAATAAATTTCTATGTTTTACGTGCGTTAGACAAAGATAACATCACGCATATTTTAAAGCATGCTGTTAAATATAACAATAGTACAATGAAATGTTTTATTTTAAGAAAAAAAAAATAACTAAAGACTTAATTACTATATTAATTTTTTCTGTCATTTAATTTAGAATGTTTAATAATATTTAAATTTTCAAGTATTATTCTTGTTTATATTATAATAATTTATATTTTATTGATTATTTTTTTTTTTATAATATTAATTATTATTATTTATATTATTTATAATATGCTGTTAAATATTACAATAGTACAATGAAATGTTTTGTTTTAATTTCTGTTATTTCTCAAACATAAATAATCGGTAAAGAAAAAAAGAATTTCAATTGATAAATTCAAAAAAAAACGGGAATGTATTCTGGCAGCCGCCGCCCTGTCGCCGCTGCAGTTCCTACATCAGACACCGGAAGCGCTGTTTTTCAATGCCTCAATTTTTAACACGGCAGTTCCCTATCTAATATCAGTAATATCTATTTAATATACTTATCTATGGTCTACACTACGCAACCTCCGTAAGCGCTGTACAGTACCAAGGTTAATATAAATAGAAGGTTCGCTTTTGATTGATTGAATTGCGTGTGACGTCAAAATAGTACACATCTTTTTATCTTATATCCTCGATTATATAAAACTCGGGGTCCCGAACTCCCGAGTCGAGGTTTTAGTTGTTACTTCATTTTTTATGTTTAAAACACTACCTATCTTGTAAATAATTTATTTTAAACATGTTTAATACATAAATTTAAAACATATTTTGTTTTAAATGTTTTGTTAATCGTTCAAACGAATAAAACATGTTTGAAACAACGTAAAATTCAAGTGAATATTGTATTATTTTTTTAAATATTCTGTTTAAAACTCAAACAATTTGTTTGTTTAAAACATCGTTTTGAACAGAAAAATCAGTTTAAAACCAAAAATTGAAACAAAACTACAGTAGGTACATAGAAATAACAAAACTTTTTAATTAAATTTGCATTAAGTTGTTAACTCCACAAATTATTAGATTTTTTTATTGCATTTTTAGAATAGTTTTGCATAACCTAACCTTTTTTTTTTTTTATCAAATCGCAGCTGGGGGGGTACTGTGTATAACATTACTTCCCCCCGACCGCACCGTTTATTGTTTCAGAACAATATACTTGTTTGCACCCAGTGATAGCCGATAGGGACGCTGAGCCCCGGCCTCTACCGCCCGTCTAGCCAGCCTACCATTATATAGGTCAACGGCCTATATATTTTGTCACCGATCGATTCACACACACATATCATTGGTTATTTATATTATTGTTTTATTTTTGTGTAATTGTCCGTGTCAGTGTGAGTTATATAATAATATATTAAGATTACGCGTTATCGTTCGCCGCCGCGATATTATATACTATTAACACAGCCGTCGATATTAATATATATTAATATTATTATATTATATTTTATTCACGTCGGTACGATTGTGTTAGTTGCAATAAAACCTCCGGGCAGTTCCGTTTCGTCTTTGACGACGTATATAATATTGTATTTGTGTGTGCGAATCGCCACTGTTCCTTATAATATATTATTTTTATTTCTTTTGAGTACGCAAATCGCCAAATCGTATTATTATATTTACATGTGTGCGCAAATCGCCATTGTAATATTGTTATATCGTATTATTATATTTGCATGTGTGCGCGAATCGCCATTGCAATATTGTTACATCTTATTATTATTATATGATACCACGAGTATATACCGCAACTATATGCGAATCGTTCAATCGCCGTATTATTATTATTTTACATCGAGTGTGCTCGAAACGTCACTTGCTGTTATTTTTGTTGTATAATTCGTTTTCTCTACTTTTTAACGAGACTCTTTATTAATTATATTTGTTTAGTGTCATTATTGTTATACATTATCATTATAGCTAGATAGCAGCTGGCCAGCAGTGCTCCGACAATTATGTGAGTTATCTTATATTATTATTTTATTGTGAACATGTGGCGGTCCTGGACGGGCCCCACAAGGGTGAGTGTGCTGGTGGTACAAAAAAAAAGAACACACTTTTCTTGTCGCAGATATGCGTTGGTTAATCTTTATTCGTTTTTTAAAAAAACAAACAATTATTACGACACCAAAAGATTAATTGTATGGTAACAAAAAAAAAGAATCGCGATATCGAACACTATGGTTGTAATAGGTAGATTTTATACGCTGATGGTTATCTACGGTTCTTACAAAAATTCAGAAATTGTTCTTTAATAATTGTAATATTTTTTTATTTCGAACAATATTAAATTATACAATTTAATAACAACATTAATATTATTTGATCATTAATAAATATATAATTACTGTAAAAAAAAAAAATACAATAGAATTCACATCTGCGGTGGGCGCGTAATACAATATATAATAGTCGGCCGAGTAACAATAAATACGACGCGTTCACGTAAAATACAAATATGAGTTAGACGCGTAAGATGAAAATACTTAGTGTTCGCGTAGAATATAATATAAATATGAGTTGTACGCGTAGTATGAATATACTTAGGACCAGTTGTACCGTCTCTGATTAAAGTTAACCGGAGTTTAATCGGCCGAATTTGCACGGTTTAAATATCTGTTATCGGCTGATTAAGCGTAATCGAAGTTTAACCGTAGACGGTACAACTGGCCTTTAGTGTTCGCGTAGAATATAATATAAATATGAGTTGTACGTGTAGTATGAATATACTTAGTGTTCGCGTAGAATATAATATAAATATGAGTTGTACGCGTAGAATGAAAATAAACAATAATCGGCCGCGTGACAATGAATACAACGCGGTCGGGTAAAATATAGATATGAGTTGGACGCGTAATACAATCTATAACGATATTACGTACTGCACGACAGTGTCTTATCAAGAATAAACGAAATGTTATGACATACACATCTATGTTATAATTATTACTCACATTCCCACCAAGAACATTATATTAATGACTTACGGTTATATTGTATCAGTTGATCTCCACGAAGTCTTTCTTCAATGGTACACCTGTGTGGAATTGATGATGCACTGATCTCGTCCGAAGTTAACACAAATAACGGTGGCCGTATACACGACGGCGTGTGCAGCGGCGGCGCTGTTCTAGCCTGCCGAATTATCGGCGGCCGAGAACTCGCTAACACTCGCGGCGGCGGTGCGGTCTTAGCCTACCTATTACAGGTGGGCGAAGACAACGCAAACGAAAGGGAAACGGCGGAAGTATGTGCGACGGCGTGTGCAGCGGCGGCGCTGTTCTAGCCTGCCGAATTATCGGCGGCCGAGAACTCGCTAACACTTGCGGCGGCGGTGCGGTCTTAGCCTACCTATTACAGGTGGCCGAAGACAACACAAACGAAGGAGAAACGACGGCACTATCACTACACAACGACACTATTTACTACACGACGAAACTATTTATGACTGCACTATTCTTCCAAACTCACTACTTTACTCTATAGACATAGTCCGAATGTCAGATCGCCTTCTAGCCTTCCTATTACAGGTGGCCGAGAAAACGATCCGACACTAGCCAGTTATCTAAGAGGCCGAGTAGTCGGTAAATGAAAATGACACTTTTGCTATTGCGCTTCGCTGGTTATATCGACTTCTACAGTATCTGGTCCGGGGTAGAAGTTGGTGCTAGAATATATACTACCGGTCGTAGGTACCGGCTTATTGTATGCTACGGATCGACCGTCTACGCTCTCTGTCGGCCGTGGTAACGGTACGTAGAGCGATATTTACACTGTTGTTTCCACTTTGCCACTTGATGGCGCGTCGTGAGTTTTGTACTCGTTACATGGTGTGGTGAGGTGCGACACGGCTAGGACGATCGGTGTGTGGTGTCACTCTTGGCGCGGTCGTGGAACTGACTTGCTACAAGCAAATACTATAGATAAGAATACGTGACAGTCAGTGTTATAATACTTGCGACATATCCCCCCAAAATCGTGGTGGTTGCCTCTATGAAAACTCCTTGGGCGTAGTCAACCTATGATAAAGAAAAACTGTTATATTTTAATTTTTAGTTTGATGGTACCAACCATGAACATATAATACAAACTACAAATTAATATTTAATATTATCTGTTGTAGTATTTCTACTGGAAACTTAATGTTGAAGAAAAATTAGTAGGTAATTATAAAAAAAAAAATAATATAATAAACATAATAAGTTTGCTATAAATTGATAATAGTTTTTTAACTTAAAAGGAAAATTATATAAATAGAAATATTATTATTTACATATGTACTATTTTTTTTTATTTTTTGTTTTTAACATCTTTGTAATAATTATTTTCTTTTTTAATGAAAGAGTTAATAGTGACATTTAAAATTTTATCGACTAACAAATATTGACATTCTAAACATATGTCCAGTGTCTTAAACAAAAATTTATTTATTAAATTGATCATTCTCAATTTTATATTTACCCTACTACTTGAAATTAATTTGTAAATATTATTGTTAAAAAGGCAGATAACTTTTTGGACATAAACTAGTGTTGGTTGAAGTGGATACAACAATTTAGCACCTTCATACTGTTTCATTGAAATATGAATATATGCCAAATTCACTTCTGGTTCTTTGGTTGCAAGCTTTTGAAGACATTCATTGTGATTCAATTTTGAAACACTCCACCCAGCAACATATGCTACAGCATTTTCTTCGTGGATATTTTGTGTGATGAATGTTTTGTTCATATCACTAAGAATATCATCGTCTTCAGGGTTCCATTTTGGAGAAATTTTCAAGTGTTGTAACTTAAGGTGAAGTTTTGGTTTATGTTTAAGTAATTCATCACATTTAGTTAAAAACGTATTGCTATCTATTTCACAGTTTGCTTCTTTTGATGGATCTAATAACTGATTTGCCATACAAATGCGTACTGCTGAGAAGAATTTTGTAGAGTCAGGAGTTGTATTATTTCCTCCCTTAGCTCGAACTACTGAAAACCAACTTTCAATACAATCTTGCGTTAAATTGCGACTAAGAAGAAACTCAAAATCAAAATTCAATTTCAAATCTTCAAATAAATATCTCAAACATGATATGTTTGCAATCCAACCTGTGATACATGGTGGTTGCTTACCCGTTCTATTTTGTACATGTATTTTTGTCAATACTTCGCAAGCTTCATTCAAAAGTTGCCAATGACTAGAGTTTTCAGTTAATGATTTTCTGTATATCTTTGATTCTTTGAAAGAAATAGAGTTAAATGTATCAAATAAGTTATCCATAAGTTGAATAAAGTTTGCAGTATTAATAGCTTTAGAAGGTAGCATATTATGGGCAATTAATGTCATCATCCCTGAACTAACTGAGTGACTTAAAATTTGAGAGGCCAGACATACTCGCATGGGTGAAAATGGTGGCAATTGTATATGGATATCCTTAATTTTAGGAGCAAGTCTTGGAGATTTGTTTTTGTCTAAATTGTAAAATTGTACAATATCATCCCAGGAGTAACACTTGTTTTCATAAATCAAATTATATTTTTTTAAATTGTTTCGAACTGATTTTAGTAGGTGTGGTGTGTCATACATAAAATAAATGTTATCTTCATTATGAGTTATAAAAGGAAATTCGCTTGTCACATTCAAGATTTTACGAAGTTGTTGATTATTAGTACCTTGATCACAAACCACAATTTTAGGAATCAATCCAATGGATTTTAGTTTAAATATAGCATTCATTAGCACTGATTTTAGTTGCATTCCTGAAGTAGCTCCACATGAAAAGTAATATCCAATGAATTGCTTCCAAGAAGATTTAATGCCTTTTATCATAAATACTAGTGCTTGATTACATTTTTTAGTCATTTTTAAATCAATTTCTGGACCATAGTCTTCAAACCCATATAGTGTGTCGTTCTGTGAGTTGTATGACACTAATTGTTTTAACGACATTTCATCAAAAACAATTGAGATAACTTTTTCGGATTTTGGCTGAGACTCAAATTTCTTTTCTAATATTTGTAGAATATTGTTGTTAATACCACAAGAAACATCTAACATCTGCAACC
This sequence comes from Diuraphis noxia, assembly GCF_037042655.1. NCBI lineage: Eukaryota > Metazoa > Arthropoda > Insecta > Hemiptera > Aphididae > Diuraphis > Diuraphis noxia. The sequence goes on from NW_028301711.1 coordinate 56,494,561, forward strand.
ATCTTCTCAAACTTCTAACTGAAGGTAAACATAAATATTTGCTCATGAAATTGTAGGCTTTTGGTGAATTATAATATAAGGCCAAAGCAAAACATTTTTCATTATCTTTATATCGTCGTCCTAGTTTTTTAAATCTATTTAATCTTATTTGTATTTTAAATAAAATATTATTCTGGATAGAAGAATATGCGAGTTCGTAACTTCTCAGTTTTTTCAATTTATCTTTATACATTTTTTTTATTTTCAACAATTGTGAGTTTTTAGTTGAAACTTTTTTTTGATAGGCTCTAATAGTTGTCTTCAAAATGTCTGTTTTATTCTTACATGATTCCAAACTGTGATCCTTCATTAATGGTTGACCTAAAAAATATATTACAAATTCTTTAAAGTGTAAAATCAAATACTATAGTTAGTATTTGGTAAAATTATTGTTATTGTAATTATAAATAGTTACAGTCCATGTCACCAAATACTAAGGTATGTGGTATTTTAAACAACTTTTTGGTCTTTGAATGTTTGTGCACTGGAATCTTAAAACACTGACCTAGAAGTCAAAATTAATAATCATGTAAAATTTATTCTTTGTAGATTACAATTGTTTCAAATACTGGTATCAAACGATGGGGGTGATGTAAGTGATTCATCCATTTTATTTTCTAATGGTCCAGATTCTAAGTTCAAAACTATAGAGGTTTGACCATTTTCAGAATTATGTACAGATGATGTTTCTGAGGCGTAACTTAAATCTAGAAGGAATAAACAGATACACTAATTGTGGTAAATATATCAGATTACAAAAAATATTTTCTTTGTATTATATGTATTATAAATGTAGGTACCACTGTAGATTTTCGGCTTAATTGGACTCCAACCAGGTTTTCTGGTTTCCATTTGGTCTGATACCTCATTAGCTGGTAATGAGTCTTTGTGTAATATTCTGGAAGTAGATAAGTTTTTACTCTAATTCAAGATTAGGAACAGTCCCATTTTTTTTTTCAATTGTATTTAAGTACATATTGTTTAAAAGAAAGAACTTGCTTAGATTGGTTCTTAACTCTATAGTATATAAATTGTACTTAGGAAAATAAAAATATATAGAATGTGTATAAATTATGTTTGGAAATATATCATTAAATACATTGAATTTAATATCAATTGTTTATTTTATATAATTTTGAATACTTAAATATTTTGCTTGGTTTTAAGAACACTAAATATAAGGTTATTGTGGTTTGAATTTTAAATTTAAATGTACCTAGGTACATCTAAATATAAAATATTATTTATAAAATGATGGGTTATGTATATATTTCTATATTAGTTATAGTGTTGTAATTATGTGAAAATATAAAAAAGAAATGTACCTACAAAACATGTAATAACAAGCAATATGTTAGTATTTAAAATACTTAACCATGGAGACATATATTTTGTATAATATGCTATAATGCTATATTTTTTAAATATTATATATAAATAACTACTTTACCTCTTAGTATCTGTCCAAACAATATAGTCTTCTCTTTTAAAGTGTTCTGAGCAAATTCTATAATTTTTTTGGATTTTTTGTAATCCAAATGTATGGAACCCATTAATTACAGTTTGGTTCTTACATCGATTAATCCATAATTTACAGCTATATAGTCAACATTTTTAAAAATACATGTTTAAATAAATTTAGGGGATCTAGTTTTGTTCAACTTTGAACTTAAAATGTCTACAAAATAAAACTGTAGTTAAATATTTTTCAGATTTTTTGGTTTAAGGTATGAATTATTGATTTCATATTTAATACCATCTATTATAGTTACCCACTTTTAACCTTCTGTACAATAGAATAACATCCACATACCCTCTTTTTTAAATATTATATTTTAACACTTCTATGTTAGAAATAGGTAGAATTGATTTGTAAATTTTTTTTTACTACAATACTTACAATTTTTCATTTGCTGGAAATTTATGGAACGTTAATTCGGGATTTTTTTTACTGCTTTTATTGCAGTTCCAGTATGAACAAGTTACGTGAGAAGGCATATTATATAAGGAAATACACAAATAAACATAAAGTCATGAAATATAATTGTATAAAGAACAAGAAGCATATATTTGGCATTTAAACAAATCATTGTTATCATTGTTCAAAAATATCTTATATTATAAAAACATAATACAGACACATATATATAGTATTTATTAATAACTTTAACAACTTCGGTATTGGTCGATAATCTATTTTTAGTTTTTATACATGTTTGAATCATAAAAAAAAATTAGGTACCAACTTAATGTCTTTTCTCTATGGTCTATACTCTATAGTATTTGATTCAACGCCGTAAAATGTTTTAGATAGGCAACCTATACGTTTTTTGGGGGACAAAATGTGTCGCGATTTCTTATCGAGCTGTCCCGTATTCTTATCTATAGTATTTGCTACAAGCCGGTTCGCGGTACCGGCGGCATATAAGCATACCATACATTGCTAGAGACCCACAGGAAATCGAGCGCTCTCATTGGCCGTGTTACATTGTGATAACATTCTACAATTATCAATATTCAATGTTTTAAAATTATATGTTTTTTTTGAAACTATATTAATTTGAATATTTTTGATTTATTTAATAAAAAAATAAAAAATATGATTTATCCAGCATCATTTAAACATGAAATTATCAAAAAAGACAATGTTAATATTATTTTAAGGTGTGATGCTAAATCTATGGAGGATATTAATGTGTGGGTTGCTGAGTTAGGTAAACTTAATTATATACATTGGATCGTTCGTTCAAATTTTCCAAATGGGCAGCGAATTATGTGTTCGTAAGTATTTTAAATTGAATTTACTGAATAATAAAGTATTTATGTCATAGGAATCCTAACTAAAATAAATTGAACATTTTTCAGTAAAAAATATCCATTTATTAAGGTGTTCGCATTATATAATTTAGCTTCAAAGCTAAAAATTCAAATTACTCTTAGAGGTATCTACATACAGTCAGTTTTAAAATTTATACCTATTACATATTATAAAAATAATCTTTTACTGAAAAATGTTCAATTTATTGAATGATTATAAAAGAATTAGCACAGAACTCTCAACTTGCTGATGGCCTAACATCAAACGATTTTAATACAATTAGAAAAGTAATATATAGAAGTAGACGTAAAGTTCTTCCTGTGTTGCCAAGTAATATAATTGAAGCACACATGGCTTTAAATACATCTGATACTGTAACCTCAAAAAATGAACCCTCTCTTTTAATAAATAATCAAGAAAAAAATGTTATTATTTTTTCTTGTAAGACTAATTTAATATTTTTAAATACAGTAGACACTATTTATATGGATGGAACTTTTCAATATTGTGCGCGATTTTTTACACAAATGTTTACCATCCATGGTTTTCAAAATGGACATTATATACCATTAATTTTTTGTCCACTTCCCGATAAAAAGTATGAAACATACTTATATACGCTTAACGCAATTATTGATAAATGTAAAGAAATTAATTTAAATTTTTCACCTAAACATATAACTATTGACTTTGAACTGGCTATACACTCAGCTGTTAATGAAATATGGCCTCTGTCAAAGAGGGTTGGATGTCGTTTTCATCTAACACAGGCATGGTATAGAAATATTCAGCAGCATGGTTTAGCAACAGAATATAAAACAAATTCGGACATTGGCAAATGGATTAAATACACTTTTGGTTTATTATATTTGGACCCCGAAGAAGTATCTGATTGTTTTGTGGAAGATTTGATGCCAGAATGCCCAACTGATGATAGAGTCACCAAATATTGTGATTATTTAGTAAACAATTATATATCTGAGGATAGTACATTTCCTCCTTGTTTATGGGCATGTAATTCAGCGAGTATTCTGCTTACGACGAATGCGTGCGAGTCGTTTCATTCGTTCTTCAATGACTATTTTTATTCTAATTCTCCATCTATATTAAGTTGGTTAAATGTTGTGAAAAACTTGGTTCAAACTGATACGTATATCAAAATCAATAGCGTTAAAGTACCAAAGATATCAAAAGATGCGAATATAATTAAAAGGAAAGTACACAATCAGAAACAAATAACGAGGTACCGCTCAAATAAAATTACTCGTTATGAATTCATAAAAAACATGTGTAATAATTTTAAAAATAAACTTTAGGTGGTATTAATAATTATATTTTGAACGATTAAAATCGATTTTTTTTATAAGATGTGTAAATTTTTATGACGTTAATTTGATTTTTTAATGATAAGTATTTATAAATGTTGTGTGGAATAAATTTTTAATGTGTTAAACTTTTGTGAAAAAAAAAAAATGACGTGTGTATAATTTTTGGAAAACAAAGTGCTGTTTTCTGGATAACGCTAAATGATACTCAAGTATTTGACTGAACTATTGCCAACTTAATTTTAAATTGGTCTAAACTACTCTGGGCGAAACGGGAATCATATAAAAACAAAATTTGGGCAAAACGGGTACCCGGGCGAAACGGGCTACGCCCCCGACTATATACGAGTTGCCTCCCGACGTACCCTAAATGTTATCATAAACGAAAAGGGTCTACAGTACGTTTCACGAAACTAGCGACTCTGCAGTGGCGCTCACAGTGGTGAAATTTCGGTGATCCGCGGTTACTCAAACTTGCACAAAATACGCGACAATTTGTTATACTGCACGATTTTTAAAAAATATGAATAAAAATTATTATTTTATTTATTGTATAATTTATTTTATTATACATTTTATTATTTATTATAATACACTTTATTATTTACATAATATATACACTATATACAATGTATTTTGATTTTAACATTAATATTTACAATAATTATAACACATCTTTAATATTCTAACATTTCTAACATTTATATTTACAATTGAAGTGATTCTTCGTCGTCATCCTCGCTTTCGCTACTGTCTTCCGGGTTAATTGTCAAAATTATTGGCTCTAAAATTTGGTCCCTGAATCCTTCTTTAATAAAGTCTTCTTCTTGAAGACGTTCGCAATGATCAACACAACGTTTCCAATTGTCTACAGTTACGGATTCTATGGCAATATTTGCTAAGTTTTCAACGTCCGTGATTTTAAAACTGTTGTTTTTGTTTGCAATTTCACCTTTAACTTGGGCCCATATCTTCTCAATCGGGTTATACTGATAATGATATGGGGGTAGCCGTATGACTTCATGTCCCATTTCCAAAGCAATTTCATCAAGTTCATACCTTTTGTCTTTCGGTTTTAAAAGTTTTACCCGTTCTCGCAGCTCACTGAGTGTTTCATATGAAGCGAATTCCACACCATTTTCTGTAAGCCACTTTTGAAAAGTAGCTTTATTTTCATTTGCTTTTGGGTAATTTTGAACAAGAACAGAATGGTAAGGGCAGTTGTCCATTACAATGACACAAGGTTCTTCCAAGTTTTGCAGCATTTCAATGAACCATTTTTTAAAAATTGTCGAGTTCATTTGAGTATGATAATCAATATTTGGCCCTGATTTACATCGGAATATTAATTTCGCTCCTTTTACAAACCCAAATGCACTCGACCCAGCATGACAAATTATAATTCTACTGCCCTTTCCAGTTGGTACTTTTAACCCTTCTGTATTCTCCGAATTTTGCCAAATTGTTCCACGTGAATGATTTTGATTCACCCACGTTTCGTCAAGATATACGACTGGGCGAGTATCATTATTTTGTTTTAAGTCATGCATTTTTCTTAAAAACTTGACACGCATGGCAACAATGTCGTTACGTTCCATAAGAAAACGTCGGCCATCGTTACATTTTTTGTATTTAAAATGTAAGGGTTTAAGAATGCGCCACATGGAAATCCTAGATCCCTTATAATCGTTTACTTTTTGTTGATACGCAGTTAAAACTTTTCGTGATGTGGGAAACTGACCTTTATCATAAAATTCGTGCACCGTCCTTCGAACAATATCTGCGTCAAAATCATCAATATCAGTTGCATATTTAATCCTTTTATATGATTTTCGAGGAGATGTAAATGATGGACCAACCACGGGTTCTGCAGCAGTCGATTTAGCCCCTTCAGAAGTTATCCGTTTCACTGTACCGACACTAACACCACATGCTTCTGCAGTTATTTCCTGAGCTTTTCGAAAAAATGTAGCTACAACGGGGTTATTTTTGTCATTTGATAATTTTTTAAAAAAATTGTACACATTAAAAATAGTGTTTTTTGTCTGAGAATGTACGTCAGGTCGAATGGACATTTTGTTCAAAATTTTTTTCGCGCTTTTTCTCGAAAACATAGATATACAATGCAACCACAAACACAATAAAAACTCACTGATAAGTCGTATTAAAGTCGAAAAATTATAAAGTTGTCAATAAAAACAATCGTCTAGATAACACTCGAACGAAGTTGTAAACATAACAACAAAATAATGTGGCCGTTATCGTTATCAACAGTAATACGTTCACCAATCACCATGCAACAGTGTGTTTATCATGGAATATCTATGGTATCACCATAGAAAAATGTTTGGCAGTGGTAGGTAAAATTATTAAAAAAAATCCACATCAACAGGGCCAGCTGTTCGATGGTTGCCGCGTCATTTTTAAATTGTCACGCTTTTTAGTCACAAATTTAGGAAACCCTGATGAAAATCTGCCACCGGAAGCGCCACTGCGGAGTCGCTAGTTTCGTGAAACGTACTGTAGTACTAGTTGCCTCCCATTAGTCAAGTAATAATCAATATATGAGTGGTTCCAAACATTTTCAAACATCATGTAGCAGTAGCAAAATAACTTTGTAATTTCAAAGTCGTAATTTATGACTTTTGTTATACAATATTACTTTAAAATAATTTTCATTGATACCCAAATTATAAAGCTGAGGGAAAAAAAATATCAAATTTTGAGTACCTACAAATATTGGCTAAAAAATACAAGCCTAAGCAATGTTATAAATAATTGACCATTATATACAATATATATATTATATTAAATTATTATGATGTGGCTTTCGTTTAAAAATGGCTAATCTTTTCGATATTGGTGATGCTGATGCTTTAAATAAAATAACGATTGATGAAGATAGACAATTTTTACTGGGACAACGAGAGCCAGGAAGAAGGGGTTTTAATTCTACAGTGGACGTTTTCACTACCCAAAAAAAAAAAAAATCGTAAAATGGAGCGAGAAGAAAAACTACGGTTGTACAAAGAAACAGTAGCCAATCGTATTTCAAGTGATGTTTATGATTTTACATCATCGGACACGGAAGAAAATCATTCTAGTGACAATAGTTCCGATGATGATTTCAAATTTGAAGAAAAAAAATCAAAAAAAGTCATTGCTAACAAGAATAAATTGAAACCTTTAATAACTCCAGAATTAGCAGCTGTGTTGGATAGAACTAAAGTAAGTGATCGGTAAGCAACTTTTATCATTGGAGCAACACTAAAAAGTTTAGGTGAGGATATTGATTCTTTCGCGTGTAGACGTAGTTCAATAAAACTACATCGTGAAAAAATAAGGCAAGAAATGGCTTGTTTTATAAAAGAATCGTTTACATCAAATAGCAAATTAACTGTTCATTGGGATGGAAAAACGATGTCACATCCCGAGAGCATGTAGACCGCCTCCCATATTGGTTTCAGGTGGAGAACAATAAAAAATACTAAGTATAAAAAAGTTATCGTCGTCGACTGGAGAGGTACAAGCTCAAGCGGTTTTTGATTGCTTGAGTGATCAAGAGTGGAACTTAAGCCAAAATATTGTCACCATGTGTTTTGACACGACGTCCTCGAACACTGGGAAAAACAAAGGGTCTTGCGTGTTATTGGAAGGTAAACTTGGAAAAAATTTATTTTGGTTAGCATGCAGACATCACATATTCGAGTTAGTTATCGGAGCAGCATTTCAAGCAGTGTTGCCTTCAGCTACATCTGGGCCCGATAACCGACTTTTTGTACGCTTTCAGTCATATTGGTCAAAAATTGATCAGTCATCATATATCTCAGCCAATCCAACTATAATTCTCAGGATAACAGATAAAAAACGAAACGATATAGTCAATTTTTGTCAGGAAATGCTTCAAATCAAACAAGTCAGAGACGATTATCGCGAGCTTCTGGAATTATCAGTTATATTTATTGGTAAGGAACCCACCAAAGGTATCAGATTTATGACTCCAGGTGCAACTAGCCATGCTCGTTGGATGTCAAAGGTAATTTACTGTTTGAAAATATTTATGTTTAGTGAGCAATTTAATTTGAATGGGAAAGAAAAAAGGGGCTTAGCAGAAATATGCGTTTTTATTGTAACCGTCTATATAAAAAGTTGGTTCACATCATCTTTAGCGACATGTGCTCCGAACAATGACTTACAGCTGATGAAGACCTTAATAAACTACGATAATCCAGATATTTCAAATGCCACGGTAAAAAAAATGATGGGACACTTGTGGTATCTGTCAGATGAGTTAGTTGGTTTTTGTTTGTTTGACCAAAATGTCTCAGTAGAAACTAAGTGTAAGATAGTTCACGCAATGATTAATAACCCCTCCCCAGAAGTTCGTAATGTACGACCAAAAATTAAAATTTTTTCCCTCTATAATCGGTTTTAGGCGTTTGAGCAGAAGTTTCTCTAAAAGTTTAGATAAACTTGGAAGTAGTTATATCGGTCGGTATGATGTAACATTTGTGATTTTCCTGGTTTGAGCAACATGATAACTTGTGCCCGTTTCCACTGTTCTGGAATGTATTCCAAGCGCAAAATAGCGTTGTATATGTGTGTAAGATGAATGATAGCCTTCTTTGGAAGTTCTTTCAGTATTTTTGGACTAATTTCATCATAGCCTGGTGATTTTTTTGGGTTTAAGTTGTTATCTATTTCTTTTGTATTTTCCAACGGTGAGAAATATTTGATTTTATCACGTGCTGCATTAAGAGATTGGCATTGCAAGGTGTCAAGCTCAGAGTCAATAGTGTTTGGCATAAATACGTGTTAAAGATGCCGAGCGTATATTTCGGCTTTTTCTTGTTCGCTTCGTGCCCAGGAGCTGTCTTCTTTGCGGAGTGGTGGTATCTGAACACGGGGCCTCTTCATGAGTCTTGTGGCTTTCCATAATGAATAATCAGTATTATCCATCGCAGTGAGACCACTTAAGTATGATTTGAATGTTTCACTTTTCATTTCTTTGATTTTGTCATGAATAATTTTGCTTACTCGGTTACATTCCATTTTATCCGTTGGGTTCCGTGTACTATGCCATGTTCGTCTCGCTCGACGTTTATGTCGGACTAGTTTTCTTATTTCTAGTGGGTAAGTTAACTGGTGATTACCACTGATAGCTACCGGAGTTGCTATTTCCGCCGCACTAACAATGTCATAAGTTATTTTTTTTACGGCAATATTAATATCTGCTATTGTTCTTAATCGAGTTGAAAGTATTATTTATTCTTCGAGGGTATTTCTGAATAGGTCCCAATTTGTTTTTTTTGTTTGTTATAGACATTTTTTTTTGTTTCATTATCAAATCAGAGCTTAATAAGAGAAGCACAGGAATGTGATCTGACGTAAGTTCTAATAGTCCTTCAACTTCCGTATAATTTGATGAAATTCCTTTCATTACGTAAAAGTCAATAAGATCAGGTAATTTATTTGGGTCAGTCAGCCAATATGTTGGTTTTCTAGTTGAAATGAATTGTGCTTTAATTGTATTTGCTGATTTGAAAAATTCCCACCCTTTGGTGGTAATCAATCTGCTACCGAGTGTTAGGAAGAATTCAATGAACTTTTTGTCATCTACTTTGTGTCTTGGTGGACAATAAATTGCAGAGATTTTTAGAATCATTGTTGCCGTGTCATTGATATGGACACTAGTTGCCTGTAAATATTCTTGAGGATGTTTATCAAGTTCATAATGTTTAATTGTTTCTTTTATTATTACTGCAGTTCCTCCATGAGCGCGATTGCTCGGATGTTTTTTTGTATATATTCGATAGCCATGAAATTTTAGAGTGGTTCACGTTGTGAAGTGGGTTTCTGAAATTAAAGCTATGTCAATTTTTTCGTTATTCATAAGATGTTCAAGTTCTTGTTTTCGTTGTACAAGCCCGTTTGCGTTCCATGTTATGATTCGAAGCGTTCTCTCATTTCTTTTTCTTCTGCGCTTTGGTTTTCGGCTGGCTATTTTCTAGCCTGTCCAATCTCTCATTCAATTTTGTTAATGCTGACATAACGTCAGATAGCGACGGTACATTTTGGTTTTGTTGTGTATGGGTTTGAATCAGTGGACCCTTTTGATGTTTGAAGAACTAGCCATCTGTGCAAAAGAAACTTCTTGAGTGACTGGTTTCGCAGGTTTCTGTTGTATTCTTTGTACTGCTGTAGTTTTTTTAGGGTGAGCTTTTTCTATTGCATTTTTTAAGTGATGCATTCTTTCCAATTTTCAGTATGTGCTTTACCACAGTTTGCGCATTTCGCCTTTGATTTCTTAGACTTAGGGCAATTTAGTGAAGTATGTCCTTCACTACATTTTACTCACTTTGGTGTTTTGAAACAGTAGATTTGAGTATGATTTGATAGTTGACAATTTTTGCATTGTGGAACTTCTTTTTTTTTCCTTGGGGGTTCTACTTTTACTATATGATAACACAAGTTTTTAATATCATAAATATCTTTGTTGTTTGCTTGTGGTTCCAAATCCACGAAGAATAATGCAAGTCTTACAATAGTTAAATCACTAAACTTGTTGTTAGGGTCGACTTTTTTTTTTATTTGAATGTTCGTGACAGTATGTACAAAATGTCCTAGCTCGGATAATTCGTTTTTAATATCACAGAGATCAGTTTCAGGATGTATTCCACAAATTACCACCCGAAACTTTTTTTCAGTTTTAAGTTGGTATCTATGATACTCAACTTTTTGCTCTTATAATACTTTTATAGTTCGTTGAAACTGGTGTTCGTCGCCTGTTAGTATCTTAATTTCACCATTAGCCAAAGTTTTTATTTGTTGCTTGTGTCCTTCAGCTTCTTCGAGTTTTAAATTAATCATTAATTTTTTTAAATCGTTTACACCACATACTGTTATTGGAGGTGGTTTATGGATTTTTACAGAAGTTTTCGCTACTTCTTTCGTCACTTTGATTATTTATTTTGGCGAGCTCAAAATTTCTTTGGAGCTCCCAGCGTTTATTTCAGAAATCTGAAGTTGTAATTTCTCATTGTTTAATCGCAATTCCGTTACCATTTGTTTCAAGGTCGCATTGTCGTTTTGTATTTGTGTCCAAATACTAGCATCAACTGTTATATTATGCGGCAGATTTGAATCGACCTCCATATTTGCATACATTTTGTAATTCGGTCAGTTTTAGTGTGACCCACTTAAAAAAAATATTTGTTTAAAAAAACTTACCATCCCTCCGACAGGCCGTGGTTTGCATTGTAAACATCAACAAAAAAATTGTAATAACTTAGTCAGCACTATCTCGCGAACTGCGAAAGCGAAACATACGTGTTGCTTGTTTGGTGTGCAAAACGCAACTACCATTGTTTTTAATACATTATATTTTTCTTACAGCACTAAGTATGGGTCTCCCCAATCACTGCAGGAGGCAGTGACACAGCCAACTACAGAGCAGGGTTTAATATTGTCAATGATGTGTAACGGTAATGACAACAACTCAAGTTTATGTTGTCATATACATTTACTTTATTAAGGTATTCATAATATATTACATTTTCTTTTTTTTATAGATTATAGGTATTAATTGCTTCTTGGAGCATACAAGTAAAACATGAATATATTTACAATAACACAAGCCAATAGTACAATATAATTATATTAGTAATACTACGATAATTCGTAGTCCGTGCACAATAAAAGGATAGGGACAGTGGATATAGTTTTGCCGGTATTACTACGATAACTCGTAGTACGTGCACAATAAAAGGATAGGGACAGTGGATATAGTTGTGCCGGTATTACTACGATAGTTCGTAGTCCGTGCACAATAAAAACTTACAGTTTTCTGCTTCCTGGGCACTGGTCCTCCAGGAGATACTGCCGATGATTCCTCAGTGATGTCGTTGTACTGGGTACTGGTGTTGTGGGAAGTACTGCTATTGACGGTTCCTCGACGACTCTGTTATGACTGCGGTCCTTGGTGGCACGACGTGGTTTCGTCACTAACCGTGATATCTTGTAGACTCGGGTACAGGGCGTTAATACAGTTAACCTGTATTCCTCTGTACCGTCTATTCAATATCACGGCAGGAGCGGTGTGTCTAAATAGTCGTCGACCAGCCGTACTTATGTACTTCTCGACTCTAATGTTTTTGTAGAATCGGGAGTGTGCATCGTGTTACTTTTATGATTTTCTCATAACCCGTCTTTATTAATGGTACCGTTGACAGTAGTATGATATTAGAGACCTCGTTTAGTTACTGATTATGTATTGTTAAGTCCTTTTCCGTGACTTGAAACCGTATAATTCGCGCTGGCCACACCGTGGTTTTAATACTGTTGCCGGGTAGCGCGCTCTGTTGCGTCCACTGAGCGTTATCTTTTCGTTCCTCGACAATATTAACTCTGTGATACACCGCTAGTAACGCGTGACTGCATTTACAGGCGGTCGATGCTAACCGCTATATTCAGAAGTAACAATTTCTCGTTACAGATGATAATGATAGTTCTGCCAGTGACGATGATTACAGTAGTGTTTATACCTATTTATATACCGATAAAAGTAATAACAATGCTAACTGTACATTTTATTTTTATGGAGGCATAATTTGGATATTTATGTAGTTCCAGATGACTTATATCATTGCGGAGAATGCTACAAAGTATTCAAATATGAATCTTGGTACACGAACCATAGGTCAACACATTCTGTCATTGGTGTCCACCACTGTAGATAATGCCCCAAGTAGTTTAAGCGCAAAGACAACTTACTACGTCATTTCATAACTCATTTTGATGGTAAAAGTTATGACTGCGCTAATTGTGGACAGACATTTTCGTTGAAATTCAACTTAAAAACGCATATACAACATAAACACAAAAAACTGACGTTACACATACACACTAAATGCAAAATGGCATTTAAAGACCCACGCAATTTAAGGTACCATTATAACGTAAAGCACACCAAATTTTACCCATTTAAATGCCCACCATGCGGAGCAGTTTTTGGTGCCCCAAATCAATTGTCCCGTCGTCGACGACAAAATGTATGTTGTCATAAAAATCATAAATAACTTATTGCCTCAAGCCAATAAAAATAACTTATTGATTTATTAACATTTCATGTTTTAGGAACATTAAACATAATGTCCTTTATGTACCGAGTAGCGGTGTGGCCAGTTGATTTAAAATTAGAAATGTATATTAAAATATATTATTCGTACTGAATTGTATATAATAAGAGTAATTGCAATGATGTACACATTTAACACATTTTGTAAATTTTGTTTAGTATATTAATTTAACTTATAAATTTAAAAATGTTCTTACTAAGTATTAAGTTGGCCTATAGTAAAAATTAAAACTAGTTTATATGCAATGTATATTAAAATATATTATTCATTATGAATTGTACACATTTAAATTAAGTATAATAATTTAACTTATACATTTAAAAAAATGTCTTACTAAGTATAAGTTGACCTCTATTAAAAATTAAAATTTTTTTTTTTTCTATTGAACGTTACAGCTTCGGCAGCATAGGCCATTAGCTTTGAGTTTTATACAATTATGTACTTATAAATATTTACATAGAATAGGAAGAAAAAAAAACAGTTTATACAATATTAGTGACTTATTAACATTAATTATTAAATGCTTTTTTCTAAATTTAATGCCTTGAGGAAAGATATGATGGTTTCTGGTAGGCAGTCGGGACCGATAATTTCGTACAGGTTGGAAGGTATGTTATGCTTTTTACGTTCTTCCTCGTTGGATCTGCACTCGGTCAGCTAGTGTTTAACAGTGAGGGTCGTTCCGCACGAGGGGCATTCTGTTGGTGTTTGGTTGTTCATAAGGTGACCATGAGTGAGGAGGGTGTGACCGATTCTTAGTCGGGTTATTATTATTTCTGTTTTCCTGGTTGTTTTGTTTGTGGCCAGGGATTTATATTTTGTTTTATTTCTCGTAGTTTGTTTTTTTGGTTTACCCAGTGGTTTTGCCATATGTTCCGTGTTAAAAAATTTATATGATTTTTTGTGTCTATTATTGTGTTGTATTTTTGTTTGGGAACTTCAGATAATGTTGCTTTTTTTGCGTGTTGGTCAGCTAGTTCGTTCCCGTTTATTTTGCAATGACCTGGTGTCCATATGCATTTGATATTTTTGTTTAGGTTTTTTAATTTTTCTATTTGGTTTATGATGGTGGTGGCAATGTCGTTTGTATGAAATGTATTTTGGATGGAGTTGATGGTACTTAAGGAGTCCGTGAAAATATTGTAATACTGATGAGTATCATTTTCAATAAGTTTTGGTGCTGATAGTATGGCGATGGCTTCAGCAGTATACAGGGTGATTTTTTTATCATGAACCACTCATTATTTCAAAAAGTATCAATGTTTTTTAAAATATTTTTTTACAAAGTTTCATATTGTTAAAAAAACAACGTTTTTATGAAAAAATTATATTTTTTAATATTTTTTATCCTTATAATTTTTTAAGTTTTTTACTTTTTTGAATGGCAACCTAGAGTTTTAATTTCATATTCCAAAGCAGAATATTTTTCTAAGTATTTTGATACGTAAAAATCGAATTTTGGACGAATAGTTCATGAGTTATAAGTATTTAAAGTTTAGACAAGCGGAGTAGTGGACAAACATTTTGCGGGGTAACCCCGTACCACTCCACTCCGCCAATCTAAACTTTAAATACTTATAACTCATAAACTACTCGTCCAAAATTCGATTTTTACGTATCAAAATACTTAGAAAAATATTCTGCTTTGGAATATGAAATTAAAACTCTAGGTTGCCATTCAAAAAAGTAAAAAACTTCAAAAATTATAAGGATAAAAAATATTAAAAAATATAATTTTTTCATAAAAACGTTGTTTTTTTAACAATATGAAACTTTGTAAAAAAATATTTTCAAAAACATTGATACTTTTTGAAATAATGAGTGGTTCATGATAAAAAAATCGCCCTGTATATTGAACAATTCTTTTGTAGTTTATATGTTGTTATAAAAATTTTGTTTATATGAAAATCAATATGCAATAAAGGGAAATTTGTTATTATAATCACTATAGTATCGCAATTCTTAAACTCCTATTTACATATTTTACATATTACACCTGTATTGATGACGGTGTTTTTTACGAATTTTTCAAAGTCATGATATGTCATACTGTTACCGCATGATTCCATTCATTCTGACTTGTTACGGTAATCATTTCTGAATCGCTAAACAATTCAAAAGTTATCCCCAAAAACTTATTCACATGATAGAAGACAACCTACCCTTTCCGGAGATGTATTTTTTATAGCTGTAAGGACGATGGTTGTTTTTATCATGTAAAACAGTTTTGGTTAGTAAATTACCATATGTTTATCTGTTATCATGCAATACACTGAGTGATATCAAAAATATGGGTATCTCAAACTCTAACACATCATTCATGTATATATTTTTTATAAGAGAAAAAAAATTTATTTACTTATAAGTTCTAAAAAGTATACTAAAAATTGTGATTTTTTATAAATACTAGCTGCCCGAACTTCCTCCGGAAGATAATTAATTTTTTATAATTTAATTCAAAAACATGACACTATTTTTGGCTATACAAATAATGAGCATGTCTTATTACTCATAATAATAATTATTATCATTCAAATAATATATTTGAATAACATTTGTGAAAAAAAAAAATTAGATCTGTTAGTAATGCTAAACAACAAACGATTAAACGATTGGAGTTGGAGATGTCGATCTCATCGATCGAATAAATAAGGCCACAAAGGAACGCACATGCGTATTAGAAACATTATTATTTTTTATTAGATTTGTACATTATTATTATAGGTCAATGATTATAAAATAAATAAAAAAAAGAAATATACGTCATTATTGGTGAATATATGAAAATAATAATAATTATTATAATTATGAGGGTTCAATACATAGATAATAAAAGATTGGATAGGCCATCACGCCTTATCGCACGGGTATGAACAATGAGGTTACAAGGGATCTTATCAGTATAAAAAATATCAAAATAAATTGCTATAAAATAAATGATAATACCCCTTACTAAAGTGAGAGCACTATATAAAAAGCAGCCTGTCTCTCATCCACATTCCGGCACACAATCCCCTATGTTGTTAATATAGAAATGGCCTGTCCATTCTTTTATTATCTATAGATCAATACCGGTTTTCTTCGTCTCCAAAATCAAGTTTTTTTTTTATTTATTGAAGTAATCTACAATTTTTGTAGATTGTTGTTTTATACATTGTTTGTATAAATTGTAGGTTTGATAATAAATTGACAAATACAATTAACATGAATAATTAGAATAGGGGGGAAACCCAGAAACCCAGTGGCAACACCCTATGAATAGACAGTAGCAATGGAAACAATTTATTTTTATTTTTTATGTTGTAAATTTAGAGGTGTTAGCTTATAGCAACATCCAGCACTTATTTGGATTGCTCACTGTTGAATTAGGTCTTTACACCATTGCCTTTTAAGTCTTCGGCGCGGATTATCGGGGAGTGTTTTTGTTGATAGTTTAGATATTAGTGAATTTGTGTGTTGTTGAAGTTTGTTGTGAAATCTGGTGTAATATAATTTGGAGATTTGGTTAAGATTTTGGATTTTAAGATCTTTATGGAGGTTATTGTTGGTTAAGTACCAGGGTGCAGATGTAACTAGGCGAAGGCATATTGTCTGAATAATTGGGGATAATATTTGCCGTAATAGCTAGTGGAATGAGCCTCTTCAATAGGATTTTTTCGAAAACATTAGATAAGGTTGGGAGTAGACTTATAGGGTAATAAGAATTTACTTTTTCAGGATGTTTGTTAGGTTTTGGAATCATTATTATCTCTGAAAATTTCCAGGCTAGGGGGTAATAGGATAAACGCAGCTATAAATATAGGAAAGTAGAATGATTACTTTTTTGGGAAGGTTTTTGGCAGTACGATTTGTAATTCGATCAAACCCAGGGGCTTTTCTGTTATGGAGTTGTTCTTTTATAATTAATTCGATTTCACTGGGACTGGTGTGCTTAGCTGGGAGTGAGACGGGTAATGCAGACTCTAAGGAATGAGTAACAATTAGGCTTTGAGTGGGATTTAGAGTTATGTCATGCGGAGTGAAGGTTCGGGATAGATGTTGGCAAAATAGGTTTGCTTTTTCTGTGTCGGAGACAACCCAATAGTTGTCTTCTTTACGGAGGAGAGAGGAAGTTGAGACAGTTTTTAGAATTTTTTTGTCGTTTTCAGAGGATATATTTGGATACTTTTGGATATATTGTTAATAAGTGATAGCTGTTGAAGTGCTTTTCATAGTTTGTTATTTAGTTGGTTATAAGTGTGTTTGTCTATGGGGTATTTGTACCTATGCCAACGGGATCTTGCTTTATGTTTTTCACGGAGAAGAGATTTTATATGATTTGGAAGTATGTTATTGGGGTGAACTGTGCTTGTTGGTGTTGCTAAGTGAATGCATTCATGGATATCTGAAGTTAGCTTTTGGAAAGTAATATTAATGTCTTCGCTTGATTTTAAGGAATGGTTGAGTAGTGTACGAGTTTCGATGCGTTGTTGGAAGGTAGGCCAATCTATTTTAGCGAAATTTTGAGGGTTTTTTGGAGGAGTTCGAACAGGGAATTTCGAGGTGGAGTATGACTGGCGAGTGGTCGGATGACAGGTAATTTGTATTGAAGATATTGGTATTGCAGTTACTTGGTACCTTTGCGATAAAGATATCAAGGATATCTAACTCTTTATGTAGATGTAATATGCCATCGTTTTCCTAATCCACGTACAGACATGGAAAGACTTAAAACTTGGATGAAAATTTTTGGATTAGAAAATGAAGATCCTTGTTAAGTTTATGCTAATAAGTATGTTTGTTCTCTACATCTCACAACCAATTGTTCGAGTACTGGCACTAAACGACTTAACGCTAAAGCGTTTCCATCCCTGTTTTTACCAATACAATTAAATATATGTATGAATCCAATAATAATACTTCAGTAATGTCTGGTATTATTAAAATAGATACTGTACAAGCAATTCTAATTCCATTAGTTAGTATAATACATAATATTTTCCAAGGCACAATTGTATTAATTTATATATTTTATTTGTGGAAAGCGTACAAAGCAATTGTGATGAACTAATTGATTTGAATACTTCAGCTATGCCTGGATTGGATGCTTCAAAAGCTGATTCTAATGCCATTTGTAAGTATAATTCATTATATTTTTTCATAAAAATAAACTATTTACCCACAATTTTATATTTATGTCTTATTATAGTTGTGTAAAGTATACAAAACAATAGGAAAGAAATATTTAATTTGGATACATCATTGGCTGATCCAAATTTAATTAGTAAGTCTAGATTTAAATGTAGTTTTTTTAGTATGCTATTTCACTAAATACTTACATTGCATGTACGATTTTGAGTTTTGTTTTAATGTAGATATTAGTAATTGTGAAGAATTCGGAGAAGATTCGTTGATCACATATAAGAATTTTTTTCTTGTAATCAACAACAATCTTCAGCAGTTGAGATGTCAGTTAGTTTACCGATTCAAGGCAGTATGGAATTAAAATGCATGCTACACATGTATATATTGTAGTATTAGTATATAATATTTATATATATTATATATATTTATAAACAAAAGTTCATTTTTCATTGCACACTTTTATAACAATATTTTTTTAAGGGGGCGTTTGTCGGATTTTTTTGGAAGCGGGCGGTAAAGATAAAAATTATGGGAGACTCTGAATTAGATAATATATCATCATCAAAAACTTGAGAAATTTACAAATTCTTACATCATTATTGGTGGCCATAGATCTCTTCGAAATTTCTGGTCATTCTGTAAATAACATTAATGAGTAATGCTAATAATTTATACTTACGTCTGCTGTCGCCACGTCTACGACCAAGGTACACGGGCCCATTATAAAAATTTGTGATGTTAGTAGCGTTGATTCTGTGGCTCATTCTAAAGCCAATAATAATAAAAATAAATAAAAAAAGCTTATAGTACCTAAAATCAAATCTGTTATTTGTCATTATAAATATTTAATTCGTTTAACAGAAAGCATGTAATGCACAAAAATAACTAAGCCCCCTATATTACTATATAATTATGTAATATAATATTAATTTATCTACGGTGGTGAACGAGTTAAATATTGTTTTCTATTTAATTTTTAAATTTTAATTCATAATACAGAAGACACGAGATGCGAACAAAACACTAAGACATGATTTTATGAGTTATTATATATATGTCGCATCCATATTGCGTTATTCTACTTTTGCAAAATGGACAACGTTTGCATCCATTTCGCGAAATGGAACCGCGATATCTCCACTTCACGTTATTACATAATATGGATAATATTCCGTGAAATGGATACCTAAATCATCATCAACGGAACTTGTTCCGTCATTTGGATGTCCATATGGCAAAACTTAAAAAACTTTTATTTTTATTTATTATAATATATTATTATTAATTAATTATTATAGGTTTACTAGCTGACCCGGCCACGCGTTGCTGTGGCTAAAGTTTTTGTTATATTACATTATAGTAAACAATCTAAGAGGAACAATAAGAGAACATCAGTCACAGAGTCCACTATGCTTTTTCACACAGATGGTATTTGTAAAAAAATATGGTGATCTCCTTATTTGACTTTCTACTACTATAACCCTTTAGTACAATGAAATTATTTACTAGCAAAGACGAAAATGTTGATGTTGGTATACAAATTCACTGGATTGAATGGGAGAAGGGGTTGTTTATTAATTAATTTATTAATTAATTTATTAACTGAAAATAATAATTTAATCGTTTAAATATTAGAAAGAGGAACTGAAAAACATGTTATCATAGCACATTGAAATAATAAGTGAAAAGTCAAAAATAATTTTCAATGGAGGTTAAATGAAAATAATATAAAAATGTTTGTACAATTATTGAAAAAGTGTGGGGAGCTTTGTGCCATTTTCTCATTGATATATTAATTAACAAAAGTTTGTGATATTACTTACATGCATAAATTGAAATTATTGTTCCTGTGCTCCTACTGTGGCTATGTCTCGTTCTCTTATTTATTAATAATAATAATTATTAATAGGTTATTACGTACCTATGAGAAAATATATTTTTTTTATTTGTAGTTTATTAGTGGTTTTGGAAATCATAGAGCATAGTAAATTATTGAGTATGTCAAATTAATATAAATATAATGTATTCATATAATAATAATTTTAATTTAACTTAAAACTAATTGGTGCACAATATTTTTGGTTGTTGGCTGTATTAACAATTCATATCTACACGTATTATGGCGATAATTCTCGGAACAATTCATATCTACACGCCACCGACGATAAAACACATACAATAGAAAAAAGGTCAGGTTACAGATAGATATTATCGCGGTCGGCCACGGAAAAACCCGAAATACACCATGCAATCATACAAATTTATTAAAAAGTTAATTAAAATATTTAATGCATTAAAAAATTTGAAATAAAAACTATCCTATCTTTTAAGTTGGGCCAAATTACACGCGGTGTAAAAATTTCATCAAAATCGGTTAAGTGGTTTAGGAGTCCATTGAGGACAAACATTGTGACACGAGATTTATATATATTAAGATTAACTAAAGTAGGTAGCATCTCACATATTTATATATTTGAATGGTCAGTTCTATGTGGTGTTATGTGACAACCAGTTGTATATATATATATATAAGGTCGCCAACCAGAGCCCGAGACCGAAGTCAGAGTACTCTGGATTTCTTTTTTTTTTTTTTTATAATAAAGTAATATATTTTTTTTTTTTTATAATGCCCTGGGGCTTTATTATTTAAACGACCCAAAGGTCTTTATAAATATGTTTGACAATTACACATATTTTACATACTTGACATAAAATATATATGTATATTACACGTTGATGGAGTCACTTCCAATGATGAAGTGTCTCCTGCCTTAATCTAAAATCTTAAACTAAGTCGTATGGTTTCAGACGCTTAAGACGTCGGATATCCTTGGAGTTATCTAATAATTGAATGGCCAATGGATTGACATGGTGATCTAGCCTCGTCTCTAGCAAACCTTTGGATTTCGTCTGCTATTGTAGGCAGCATAATATCACGGTGAATTACATTGTTTCTTTCGAACCGGTAGGCTGCAGTGATGGTCCTAAGTGCAATATTTTGACAGCGTTGTATTACATCGATGTTAGACTTACTGGCACAACCCCACAATTGAATGCCATATATCCAGATCGGTTTTATAATTGCTACATACAGTAGACGTTTGTTTTCTATGGTTAACTCGGAGTGAGGTCCGACTAACCAATAAAGTTTTCGCATTTGTTCTTTAATCTGAATTTTTTTCTGACGGACGTGGTGTTTCCAGTTTAGATGAGAGTCAAGGTGCATTCCAAGATATTTTGCTGAATTTTTTTGTGGGATTGGTGATTGATTCAATATTATTTGGATGGTTTCGGTTTTGCGTAACGTATAGTTAACGTGCACCGATTTATCGCCATTAATCTTAATTTTCCAACGTCTTGTCCAGGCAAAGATATTGTCGATTGACCTCTGTAAGTTATTGGTTGCAGTAAGCTGATTATTACGTGTTGACAAAATTGCTGTATCACTAACTCCAGCTGATATATCTTTCCATTCGGTTATCGCTTCTTCGTGTATGACTCGAAATTGACGGTCAGTCAAGTATGATTCAAGAAGTGCACACCAGGTATGTGGCAGCTGATCACGCAGTTTGATGAGGAGTCCTTTGTGCCAGACTTTGTCAAAAGCCTGAGCTACGTCAAGGAATACTCCACAGCAGTACTTTTTTTCTTCAAGAGCTTTACTAATCACATTAGTAACTCGATGTACTTGATCGATTGTTGAATGTTTGTTGCGAAATCCAAACTGATGTTCTGGTATAAGATTTTTTTCCTCTATAATCGGTTTTAGGCGTTTGAACAGAAATTTCTCTAAAAGTTTAGATAAACTTGGAAGGAGTGATATCGGTCGGTATGATGTGACATTTTCAGGTGGAAAGTAATATATAATTAAATAAATAAATATTAAATAAATATTAAGATAAACATTCAATTATTAATTGAATGAATAATAAATGAAAAGCTAAAAAAAAAAAATTATACTTACATAATTAATTGTTTAGTCTATTTAAAGTTTAAATTATAATGTAGAAATATGCATATTATGTATTTTATTCCTTTATTCCATATTAATTTATAAAGCATCAGATATGTATTAGAAGCAAGCAATATGAATTTGCATTAATTGCTGGTAAAATTGAGCTGTCTAGTCTTATAGTTCACTATTATACAAATTCTAATGATTGCCACTGAAATAAAATTAAAAATGTATAACTGTGGTTATCATTTAAATATCAATAAAATATGTAAATCATATTAAACTTACCAATAAATTATACTAATAAAGTTGTCGGCAAAGTATGATCTAATATAATATATTATGATCCCATACATAACAGTGCAGATTGGGTAATTAAATTCAAATTTGTTATCCAAAAGAAAACATTAAAACATCAACAAACATACATTGCAATAATTGGTTTAATCTTATATTTAAAATAATACATAGAATTTAGAATTTACTTAAAACGTTTTCGTTAACACATGCTTTCAGGAACAATTTACTGTTGATTAACCGTTAAAACATTTTCTCCTTTATCTACAAACGTAATAAGTGATAATACCGTATACCAATAATCAGTAACCACCTCTACATTATGTAACCAAAATGATGGTAAATTGTAAAAATATGACTTGTTATTTTTATACTTTATAGTCGATACAGCACGCTGCAGACTTGACGTAGTTTGTCGACGCTCGATTTTCTGGTGGGAGTGGGGATAAGATAAGAGGGTCCAATTCATATAATGATCATTGACCATTGTACTAATTAGTTATTACTATTATTGTCTTTTTTTTCATGCTATCATCGATTATGACCGTTAAGGGTATTATTAAATTGAGATATAATTTTGTTTTGACTTCTGGTTTTTACTGTCGAATTTGATTAAATGCCCAGTAGCTGTGAAATGAACGAATACTTAAACATTAATAGGTCGAAAACGGATTACTCAAATTAAATACTTTAAACGTTATAATTATTTTTTTCAATATTTTTATAGATTATCGTTATCAAAAATAGGTATTGCCATTTGAAAATCCAAAGTTGATAGTGTTTTATCGAATAAGAGAGGTAGTTAAAATTATCAAAATCATAATACAATGTAAAATAATAAAACCTAGAAAATTAAAAAAAAAAAAATTTTAAAATTCCTAATACTTACCAAGATATTTACTGGTTCATGATAAAAGAATCACCCTGTATATATAAGGTCGCCAACCAGAGCCCGAGACCGAAGTCAGAGTACTCTGGATTTCTTTTTTTTTTTTTTTATAATAAAGTAATATATAACACAATTTTGTTCTATATGATCGTTACGTATATTTCAAGAGTAAAGTGATAATATGAATTTATAAACAAAGAAAAGCCTTGCGGCATAAGAACTTTGTTTGTGAAAAAATAAGTTAAGCAATAAAAGATAATAAAACAATATTAGTAAATTACTAATAAATACATTAATTAATGTCATCGACTGTGACTTGACACATCATGCAAAGGAATAAAAATAATAATAGTGTATCGGCCATACCACGGGCGTCCGACCACGGCATAAATATAAGTAATTGATTATTATTAGTTACTTATATATATTATTTTTATTTATTTATTTATTTTTTTTTTTATTTTACTTATGTACCATATTCTACGGCTGCGGTACGCCTCGGGCTACCACACATAATATATACATTACAATGGTAGTAATAGAGAATAATATAATATAATATTTAAATAAAAATACATGCATGATAATAATGAATACCGGCCAAGGTGTGATAATATATTTTTATTATTCTTGAGTTTAATATTTATTTTCAATTTTTTGTACTCACGTACTCCGACCCATCTTGGATACACCCGCCCCAGGGCGTACCAGAAATGATCTGGATAATTTACTCCATATTGTGGTGTATATTACTTTATACGGTAAATTTACGCGGAACTGATTCCGCGTGTGTGCGCGTTGGAAACGGTGACACGAAAAAGTGAAGAGGAGAAAAAAAAACATTGGCCAATATTCATTAGTTTATTTAATTGCAACCTTTGCTCTCGCATCGAGTATTGTTCCCCGCCGGTGCGGCGGTGGGAGGCTACCGATGTAGTGCGGCGGTGTTATCGTCTCGACACTGATCTACAGGAGGGAACATTATAACTTGGCCAGCACTGTACTGATATATAATTTCGAACGTTACAGAGACCCCCCTGTAGAAGTGTACCGCGGGCTTGCCGAGGGATGCTTCTGCACACGAAAAGGGAGAAATTGTAAATATTTTATATTAGTATGGTATAGTGGTCGTTTTCCGGGTTTCTCGGAGGTACATTGGTATGGTGGACCTTATCCTTCATACCAACATTATTGTGCTATTGTGGTGTTAAGACGGACATACTTTCGGAGAAAGATCACGTTAAATGTTCCTCGTACCTGATTCGTTACAGGGTCGTTTAATACATACGCGTTATGGTTTTTGACTTCGATAATATTGTATGGACCTTCATACAACATAAAAAAATTTTTAATCTGTCGGTCAACGGCAGAGGAGGAGTGATGGATACGAACTAGGACTTCATCTCCTATAGAAAATTTTGTGGGTTTCCCCTGACGATCATGGCGAATGCGGCGTTCTTCAGCTTTGGTTCGTTGAACTTCGGCGGCCATGGTTAACTTGACTGTATAGTCATCGGCGGGTTTTGGGGGGCACTCTACGGCTTCATAAATCGGACTATATCGATCTTCTTTCAGAAGAATCTCACTAGGGGTAAAACCAGTCGCCTCATGCACAGTATGATTTAGAACCCACTCAATATATTTGACATAACGGGGCCATTCAGTATGAGCCTGGTGAAAATAGGTCCGAAAAAGTCTACCTAACCTACCTAATTCTCGCATAACCCTCTCAGCCGGGTTACTTTGGGGGTGGTACACACTAGTAGTAGTTACAGACGCGCCAATGGCTGTAAGACGAGCCTGCCATACTCGGCTGACAAACTGGACACCATGGTCAGAGACAACGGTCTTTGGAGTACCGTGGATGGCAACATAATCGTTAATCATACGATTAGTCACGACAACGGCTGTAGATCGTTTGATTGGGAACAATCTAACGAATCGTGAGAAACAATCGAGGACGACAAAAATATATTTTACATGGTTCCATCCAGATGGCAAGGGACCATAGAGATCAACACAGACACGTTGAAGAGGTGTGGTGGCTAACACATTTTGCATTTCGCCCTCTGTCCGTACTGTCGAAAACTTCGCACGTTGACAGAGGTCACAACGTTTGACAATCCTGCGGACGTTCGTACTCAGACCACGAAAGAAACACACACCCCGGATTGCTGAAATGCATTTCTTCGGACCGACATGTCCGAAGTGTATATGAAACTTGGTAATAAGCTCATCAACTCGATGCAGAGGGACGCAGACTAACCACTTATTGGAGGAGAGATGTCGGCGATAGAATAAGATGTCCCTATACATGCAGTAACGCTCTGTGATTGCAGTCAACACCAACGAGCTTTCAGATAAAGCATCAATAACTTTCCGGATCCTTTCATCCCTTCGTTGTTCGGACAATATATGATTGAAAGCTTGAATATGGGATTGGTGCTCAGAAAACAACTTACTGGGAGTGGTTATGAAAATGTACGGTGAACGATACTGCCCAGCGGTTGTATCACGGCCGATAGGATTGCGAGATAGAACATCGGTTATATTACTAGGTCCGCTGATATGTCGAATCCTTAGATCAAACTCTTGAAGCACAAGCGTCCAACGAGTAAGACGTGCGTTTCGAAGCCTACACTGGAACAAAAATATAAGTGCTTGATGGTCAGTCAACACATGAATGGGGTAACCAAGAATGAACACCCGGAACTTATTACACGCAAAAACGATAGATAAGAGCTCTAGCTCAGTTACAGTGTAATTCTCTTCTGCGGAGTTCAACGTTCGACTCGCAAACCCAATCGTTTGTCTCTCAGAGGAAGCATTGATTTGAAACAATTCAGCTCCGAGTCCGAGGTTACTTGCATCAGTTTGTAAATAAAAGTCAGAATTGAAATCAGGGTGAGCAAGGAAACGCTCAGTAAATGCTGATTTGACAGAATTAAAATTGGATAGATCGTTTTTTGTGAACCGCCACGGAACCCCCTTTTTCAAAAGGTTAATGAGTGGACCAATAAGAGACGCGTGATGGTCGGCGAATTTCCTATAAAAATTGTAGAACCCTATGAACGACTGAAGGTCCTTTTTGTTGCGTGGCACTGGAAAATCGTGAAAGAAGTTTCCTAGAATTAAAAATTATTAAAAATTATTTACGATCCACAATGTCACAAAATCGTTTAGTGGGCCTTGCAATGATTTCAATTGAGGAAGAATTAGCCTATAATATGGATATGGAAGAAGTTGTAACTGATTTCGCTAACGCAAAAGCAAGAAAAGTCAAGTTCTAATACGATGTTAACATTTATATTATGTTTTATTAACTTTTATATTATAATACAGCTATTTGTAAATTGTTTTTTTTTTTTTTATTTATTTAAATTAGTAGAGATTTACTTGACTATAAATATATCAATCTAATCAATTGTTATCTTTATACAAATAAATATAATGAACTCAGAATTAACTATATTTTAGTAATGTTTATGTGAAAAAACGCTTTGCAGCACCAACTCGTAAAAATTCAGACTGGGCATAGTTATTTGTTTCTCTAACTATAAATTCAAAAAAAATTTCTCATCAAACAGCATGAAAAAAAAATCAATAGGTTTTCCGTTTTCGGGTATTGGTACGAGTAATCCTGGTTGTTTATCAAATTAGAAAGATCAATTTCGTTTGTTGTCCAAGTGTTAATAGGTGTTATTGTATTGGGAAATTCGAGATTTTGTTCAGTAGACATTTCATAGAGGGGCTATATTATTGTCGAAAATATAATATCCGAAAATATATTTACGAAAATTATTTTATCCGAAAAATATTTTAATAGAAACGTATTTTATCCGAAAATTATTATATACGAAAGTAAAATACACGAAAAATATTTTATCAGAAAATATATTACACGGAAATAAGTAAGCCGAAAATATTTCAACCGAAACGTTTTTTTTCTGAAAAATATTTTACCCGAAACGTATTCTCGAGTCGAGAATCTCGACGAGAAATATTTTATCCGAAATTAATATTTTTTTAGGTGTACCAACTTAGAAATATAAAAATTCCCATTCCAATTTCAATTTCAATTTTTTGCTGACATCTTTAGTGCGAACCATCTACAACCTTAACCATGGTTATACTAAATAATAATTCGTTATCATAATATTCATAATTTATAATCTATGATTATTGATTAAGCGAATTTTGTATTTGTATGATTTTTTGGTTTTGTTTATGCTTTTTAAAAGTAATCTAAAGATTCGTTACACCGACCATGTAAATGGAATCTGTATAAAATTCTCTATCGATAAACTTTAGATTTGACCTATGTGGGATTAATCTCATCCACAAACAGATGACCACAATAATTCTTAATAGAGTATATAGGTACCTATTACCTAATATAACACACATATTCTGTAATTTACTAATTTACTCTACCTATCGTAAAGCGTTAGTAGATTTCAAGACATGTTATAATGTCATATTATAGTATTATAACAATATACATTTAATTATAAGAATTTTCGACACCTAGGTATATATATTACATATCATACATTTTGATGATTGAAATTCAAAGTTTATAAATTATAATAAACAATTGTTTATGTATAACACTCTTAAATAGATTTTAATTAGGTACCGTTAATAAGTCAAAATACATTTATTTTAATAATGACTCAAGTTTTAATATAACAACACAATCAACGTTTTCATTCGTTCAATTGTAATGGTATTTTTAAAAACCGTATAATTTTAGAGCAACTAAGCACTATTAAGTATTTAGTTATAGCAATCATTAATAAATTAAGGTGAAATTTTCATATTAATAATTTAACTAATTTTGTGCAAATACTGCAAATGTAACCTGGTTACTATCGTGAGTAATCAAGAGTTAGTATTTGTTAGAAGAAATTCTTAAAGGACCATAACACTCAAAAAAATAAGTCTATTTTAAAATATAGTATTAAGTGAAATAAAAACAGAGATACCATTAAAATATATTTACAACTATTATTTAGCCTGCGGCAGTCATTTGAAAAATACGTGTGACGTCATAATTTCGCCGCCGCCGATTACTCTGTATACGATTTTACGGGAGTAATACAACTTTCGCTGTTTAATCTCTTATAAGTCGGCTAATACTCAATTTATTGATGTAGAACTTTATAATAATTTAAAGTTCACAAATTTTTCTTTTATTGCATGTTTTTTACAATAATAAGTTCATCATATGATTCAATTAAAAATTAAACAAACATTTATTGATACTAGCACTCTTTAGTTTTGATCGGCGATCCCGTCCACTTCTATCGAGTCGCTATACACACATATACACACATATACACACATACACAGGTCGGTCGGTGTGTGAGAGTAGCGCACGAAGTATTTGGTGACCGGGCGTCACGGCCTATTATTGTGTCGTTCCCGGCCCGTACAGTATCATTACTCTATTGTACAAAATAGCATTGCAAAATGTAATGTTTGTTCAGAAAAAGTAAGTTTTAGTGGAGGATCAACAAGCAATTTGTTGAGACGTTTAAAAACAAAGCATCCAACAGTTCCACTACAGAGAAATGTCCAGGTAAAATATTCATTAAATTAAATTTAAAAACAGTTTAAATCAATAGAAATCTATGCTTGATCACATGTGTAAAGTATTTTTTTTAACTAAAAGTATTTTAATTTAGTACTCAAATACTTTTTTTTTTATTTGTAGTTGAGCACTATTTAAATAATACTTTTAAATGGTCATGAATACACTTAGGGTCAAATGGGGTAATTGTAAATAAATTTTGTTACTTTTTAATATTTTTTTTATTTTCTAAATTATAATTAACAATACATTTTCTTTCTCATCAAAACCATTTATAAACATATCCTAGGCTTATAAAATTTCCTACACAAGACCAGAGTATTAAATCACTTAAGAAAAAATAAAATAATTTACATATGCCCCATTCATTTACATTTGCCCCATTTATTTGGGGTAAATGTAAACAATGATTTCACGTTATAAGAGTGAAATAGAATCTGGATCTGGGGCATATGTAAACAACCTGTATTACCTTTTATTTAACGTATTATCACATAACCTCAAAATGTTATAAGTTTCATTGATTCACTATATCAATATACGTTCATACCTTCATGTTATTAATATGAAATACATTAAAAATGATTGGTTAATTTCTTATGATTATTATTTACAAATGCCCCGATTTACAATTACCCCATTTGACCCTACTTTTACAAATACTTTTATATTTTATACTTGTGTCTTATTATTTTATTAAGAAATTAAAATAGCAAATCTTGCAGAATCTTTTTATATTTTAGATTTTATATTAGCTATATTATTTATTTATTATTATTACTGTAGTTTATACTTTATTTCATAGATCGATGTTTCAAAATATGATGTTATATTGTTATAATAGTGTGATGAATGATCATGGTATGTGATAATTAATAGACATGGTATACCTACAAATTCTACTTAGCCATTTAGTCATATAAATTATAATAATAGTTATGATTAATTTAATAAAATATATTATATTAAAGATATTACAATTAATATAAAGAATAACAAAAATTTTTTTAAGAAGTTTAAAACTATTTTAAATATTTTCCTTATATATTTAAGTAATAACTCTTTGAGTATTTTCTCCAACACATTGAATAAAAAAAGTATTTAAGTATTACTTAAGATACTTTTAAAAAGTATTTTTTTAAATCTTATATTCGATATGTTAACTTTTATAAAATGTATTACCTACAAAAATTGAACACAACCATTGATTAAATATAATATAAAATAGGTATATTTAAGCAATGACACAACCAACCTTTTAACAGTTACAGTTACACTTAAAATTTTAAATTATGAATAATTAAATTTAAATACATAATAATACTTCTAAATTATAGGTAAATGAATCAAATTCTGAGATTATTGATGATTCAGAACCCTCAACATCTATGAATCAAAATCCTATTGAACAACAATCTTCTTCAGTAGCAACATAATCAACAGCATATTTAAGATCACATAAATCTCTATTGCAAACTTTATCCAAAAGCCGATACCTATGAGCAAATCAAAAATGATTAATCAACTATTAGTGAAAATTATTGTAAAGGAATATCATCCATTTAGTGTGGTAGAGGATGCAGAATTTCATAATTTGATTAAAATGTTATGTCCAACTTACGTTATTCCATCAAGAAAAACAGTAACCCAAAGTTTGATGCCTCAGATGTTTGAGATGACTGTTGAATTCGTAAAGGATACATTAAAAAATGGGGAAGCTGTGTGTTTGACCACAGATGGGTGGACTTCCAGGACTAATCAAAGTTTTATATCGTTAACAGCACATTTTATTGACTCTAAAAACGAGACACTTGTTTCATCTGTATTATTAGGCTGTATTGATTTCGATAAAAACATACAAGTAACAATTTGGCTCGTTTCTTAAAAAAACATTGTCGAGGAATGGAATTTATCAAATAAACTTACTGCTGTAGTTACTGATAATGCTGCTAATATTAAAACAGAAATCAGAAAGTATAACTGGAGATGGCTATCTTGCTTTGCACATTCCATTAACTTAACTGTCCAATCTAGCTTAAATTTAAATTTAAATTTAATCCTAATCTAACAAAAGTAAAAAGCATAGTACAGTATTTTTTAAAAAGTTTGCACACCCTGGCAAAATTAAATGATTATCAAAAACAAATTGGTTCATCTATTTTGAAACTCAAACAGGATTGTCCAACGCGATGGAATTCAACATATGACATGATTAATCGAATAATTGCAATTAAAGATCCAATTATTGCCACTCTTGCAGTTTTAGGTAATCCAGAGTTGAACTGTTTGAACCCACAAGACTGGATAATATTGGAAAATGCCCGGGACATTTTGAAAATCTTTTATGAAGTGACAACAGAAATAAGTGCTGAAAAATATGTGACTTTATCAAAAGAAATCATTTTTATTAAAACATTAAATAAGTTTGTTTCAAATGTTATTAATATCAATACATTACCAAAAGAAATTAATTCCATGGGTCAGGTTTTAAAGGATGAGTTGCTTGCAAGATTTGGTAATATCGAAGTGAGTCAGTTAATTACTCAAGCAACTTTATTGGATCCGAGATTCAAGAAATTTGCATTCTCTAATGAAAATCATTGTAAGTAACAATGCAATTGATTTTTTAAAGGCTAAAGCACAAAACATCATATTAGAATCAGACGAACCAATCATCAACAAATTGCTACAACTGCTTTTACTAGTAATTCAAGTTCAACACTGTGGAAAGAGTTTGATGAAACTGTGGTAAATTTAATTGGAGGATCCAGCTCATCAGTTGCAGGCATTATTGAAGTTGATAAGTATTTAAATGAACCATTAATTAGCCGTGCAGAAAATCCTTTGGTTTGGTGGACTGAGCGTAAAAAAGTGTACCCAAGATTGTACGCACTTGTTAAAAGGTGACTGTGTATTATGGCAACGTCGGTACCTTGTGAAAGGATATTTTCCAAAGCAGGCCAAGTTGTAAGTGAAAGAAGAAGTCGACTCTCCACATCAAACATTTCATAAATATTATTTCTTAACCACAACATGTGGTTCATATTATTTATTGTATACTAAATACTAACTATTCTATTATTATTATTATTATTATTATTATTATTATTGTTATTAATTATTATTATATAAAGAGGAGAAAAACAAATGTTTATTTTATTTATTAATTTTAATATTATTATTAATTATTATGATAACGTGTTATCAAAAACTTGAGTCTCGTTTCAGCATAGACATAATATAGATGGACTGCGCGTTCCTCCCTCCTTGCCATCAATAAATTCAGTCTAAATAACAAGACCGGAGAAGGTAAAATAGCATGGATAAAACATTTTTACTGTTTCCAAGGAATTATTTTGTGTAAATAAAAGTGATAACTGATAAGACAATAGACATGTAAAATATAAAATATATACCTTGATTATTTATTTTTTTAAGAATCAAAAAAAATTTAAAGGCATGTACGATGGTTGTATTAGAACTGTTACAAGATGTTTTTGTTACTAAACAAATAACAGTGAAGATAACAGTTACTGTTATTAAAAAAAATGGTGCATTTGGCATGTGCCAAGTGGCAATGACAGTTACATAGGCGCAACTAGGGGGGTGCTTGGGGGTTCTGAAGCACCCCCAGCCTTTAATTTAGCACCCCCAGATCAAAAACACCAAAAATGGAAAAATCATATGAAAAAATTTTTTTTGTTTTACGTAAGGTTGTTTAAATATTGAATGCCTGTTTCATCTACATAATTTTAGCACCCCCAGTGTTTGGCCTCTAGTTGCGCCTATGGACAGTTACTGTTATTATTGTTATTTTTCGGTATTGATAATATATATATTAGGTATTTGGTGTTAGTGGAGGAATACCGTCTCGCACTAACGACCAACGCTGAAATCTGACTTCACGGGCGTGAATCAGCAGGAAAAGGATTAGACACACGGTCGCTGGACCGGTCGGTCGAGGGTAAAAAAACAAATAATAAAATAGAACAACTGAATAATTAGCGAAGGACACTGATGTGTCGAGAAATGTTTATTTTTTTGAGACTAGTAGAAGAGGCCGGTTCCAACGGACAGCGGTGCAGCCGCAAGCCCAGCAGCCCGTGGTGCAGCCGCAAGCCCAGCAGCCCGTGGTGCAGCCGCAAGCCCAGCAGCCCGTGGTGCAGCCGGAAGTCCAGCAGCCAAACAGCCTGCAGAGCCACCGGTACCGCAGCCGACCCAGCAGCCCGCAGTGTAGCTACCAGTCACTCCACCAGGCAGCTCCCAGGAGCAACAGCTGGCCGTAGTGGAGCGGTGGATCGAGGTGACGCCCGTGGTCCCGGAAGCATTTTAACATACCCTACATTGTTTCACAACCGGGCTTTCCTGATTGGTCTAATTTGAATTTGCGCGCTCAATCACTTATCATAATCACTTATACGAAATATTATCAATGAAATATTTCTATTTACTATTCATTTGTCTTATACAGTTATACGAATTGTTATTTAATTATCAACATTATCAACTAATCTATTAGGTATTAATATTTAATAACAATAATATGGATTATAATATTATACGATTATACGAACTATTATAGGTTTTGAATATTGTATGTATTATATTATAATATTTGACTTTGTACCTATTTAAATAAATATTCAATTAAATTTATTACAAATGTATTATTATTTATTTTTTAAAAATATTTTATTAAATATTATTAAAACACTATGTTCCTTCCAAGTTCTTTTTTAAACAAATTAAAAGAAGAAAAGTTGAACTATGTAGAGATTCGTAGTAATCTTACAACAATTAAAATTATTATCATTTATAACCGGGCTTTCCTGATTGGTCTAATTTGAATTTGCGCGCTCAATCACTTATCATAATCACTTATACGAAATATTATCAATGAAATATTTCTATTTACTATTTATTTACTTATTAAATAATAAATATTACAAATTTATAGATGCTCACGAATTTAGTAAGTTTTTATAAAATAAATAGTTGATTTTTTTAGCCTTTATGACTTTATTTTCAATCTTTATGCCTAACAAATGTTGTCAAACGAATAAATCATGTAAACATAAAGCAAAAATATCTACACCTAAAATCAATAAAATAAAATTATAACTTAACTGTACCTATCCATATATTATATTACATATTTATTATATATTATATTGTATTATAAGTAGCAACTTAAATTATAAATTATCATGCAACATATATTTTGGTATTTTTAAAATAATAATAATATCTAATAAACAATAGGCATTGAAATTATTGTTTCTTAAACTCAAATTTTAACAATCAATTACTAAAATATATCAATAACTATAATTATAAAATAAAAAGTTAGGTATGTATTTTGTTTCATCGTGAAAATATATGTTAAAATCTGAAATTTTACAATGTAGGTCTGCTATATTTGATTCAATTTAAGAAATAATTAAAGCAATTAATATATAAATTTAAAATTATAACAAAAATCTGTACAAATAATCAATTGTCAAATGCTTCCGCCTAAGTTCATTATAGGTAATAGTTTAGCTTATTTTTAAAATACTTATTTCTATACTTAAGATAATAAGACTGTATACTTCTCATAAACATTTAGATAATAGGTAAATGAAAAAAAAAATACTAAGGTGAATGTATTATATTTTAAAAGTTATGTGCCTGAATATAGAATAACTAATAGTATATATTTTAACTTAATGGCCACGTCCATGTGGTTTAGCATTTGGAAGATTTTTATTTATGTTATTCCCTAGATTTCTTTTTCTTTTTTGTGTTTTATTTTCTCCATTAGCTGGACGCCCTACAGGAAACCGTTTGCTACCTCTAGTTAGAGTTATAGATCGTCTAGCTATTGAAGTAGGCTGTACTTTAATTGCACATCCCGACCGTTTACGCAATGGTACAGATGATGATCCAGCAGTGTGTAAGAAAGTCTCCCATGTCCCCTCACTATTAATTTTTTTCAATCGAGTTTCTAATTGTTGTAATCCTGATACAGATGAGCCATATTTATTGTTTAAATTATTCATTAAAGTTACTATACACTCCATTGACACACTTATAGGTTCTTGTGTGATAACCTCACTAACTTCAGTCAAAGTTAATTGATCTTCTTTGGATGTGTTATCATTTTTGGTATCATGTAAGTTGTCAAAATCATTATTGGAACTAAGTTTGTTTTGTGCTATATTGGGAATAAGAGGTTCAAAAAATGTTAATGGAAGTGAATCATCACCATCAGCTAAAATAGAAATTGTATGCTTATCTGTAGGTGACACAGGAGGAAAATTTACTGAAACCGCATCAAAATGCATATAAACTGCACATTGATGAATGCAAAATGAACCATATTTACCCTTGTCACATGAACATACACCAATTTTTGTGTTTACTTCATATGTTTCATCACTAGACATTATGATTATATATTCAGTTTCAGAGAGTTGACTAATATTTTCTGGTTTTATATCATTTGCCTTTTTTGACTGTGCTTGAAGAAATAATCTGGCTTTAGATGATCTGGAATTTGCAAACTCCCTAAATCTTCGGCAGTAGTAATCATTTAATACTGTACAAACAAAATCTATTAGTGCTATTACATTGTAAGCTTTGACTCTCGAAAGTACAACATCTTTAAAAATCCTGACAGTTATTTCTGAATAATTATTTGTTTGATGACCTCGAACTACTTCATTTCTCCATGCAAGGCACCATTTAAATCTAAAATCCCAATATGAGTCCAAATATTTATTCCAGTTTTCAAATTCTGAATGTTTGGCTGCTGCATATGCTTCTTCTGCCTTATTAATTGTATCAGCATACAAGACTTTTTGAAAACTTTTCATAATATATTTTCTTTTTTCTTTAGGTATTTTGTTTTTGGTTTCCCATAACCAACGCCAGACTGCTTGTAGTACATGAAATACACAAAGTAAATGTTTACTACTTGGCCAGTTATGATTTAGTGCATTTATTTCTGCTAAAGAATTGTCGGTCATAAAAATCTTTGGATATCCAATACATCCAAAACTATGATTACTAGGCAATGCTTCTTTTGCTAAACTAAATCCAACTTTTTAAGCATCATATGTTTGCCCTAAGGTAATACAATTTGACATTATACTAACATATTTACTAAGACTACAGAGTATATTAATTTATCATATTCATACCTTTAGTAATGATTATAGCTAACGGAACAGCTCCCGCAGCACAAGGAGCTAGCATAAATGTAATCGCATGGTTTTGAGGATCACATGCAGAAGTTGTATCTACAAAAATTATGTCACTAGAAGTCTTAAGCATATGGGCTCTTTTCATCATGGGAGTTATAATAACTACTGCAAATGGATCTTCTTTAAAGTTAACAATGATGTCTTGATTTTCATAATATTTTTTTTTTTCTGAGAGTTTCTATCAAAAAATTAGTTAAGAGTTACAACAATCTGGTAATAACATGTAGTGCTGTAGTGGAAAAATATAAAAGTTAAAATAAATGTTTTTTCATAGAAATTTCAAATTTCAATCACTTTATTTCTTAAAAATTGTCCAATATTTTGGTATTTTAGTCAGTAGTACCTCCACTATAAATAATTTAATTATTAAATAAAACATAAAATAATGAAGTCCTTTTGCCTATGTGATGTAAGTACTCAATTATTTCTAATTGTTCAAATTTCAAATTTATTAAGTATGTGTATGTTTAACAGTCTAATTAACTTCCTTCTCTAATATACTTAAAACAAATTAATGGAAGAAAACACTATATTTTTTTTTAATGGTTAGCAGCATTTAAAAATTATTAAATATAACATAATATCATTGATTATAAATACTAGTATTTATATTAATGCTAATATGTAATGTTAAATAATGATCTATTTATTTGATAAATACATTATAGTATTTCTACTTCTTTCACATTAAATTTCTAATCTATGGTATACTTATAAGTTACATCACATAATAGAAAAAATAGTTAGAAAAATAAATTTAATTCAGAACATTATAATATGCTTATTATAACAAGAATACCAAAATATGTTATAAATTAAGATTGCTATAAGTTAATAAAATATTACAAAAAAAGATGAGGTAAAGTAATGGTCACTTCAATTAATCCTGAACCACTCCGTGGACCAAGGTTTTTAAGACGCCATTGCTCATGCCAATTTTGTACACAGCGGTATGTTGGGTTTATAGCACCATTAGCATAATTTTTTTTATTAAAATCATCATTTAAAGATAAAACATGTTCATGAAATTTTGTAGATTCAATTATTCCCATACCATTATTAAAATATTCTATAAAAGTATCTTGAAGACTTTTTTTAGCTGGTAAAAATCTTAGAGCTTCTGCATTTTCCAATGTATGGGAATGACAACTATAAATCTTTATTGAAGCCAACAAACCATCCTAACAACATTGCAGAATTATTTAAAAATTAGAAACTAACCAAATCAAAAATCAACGTAAGGTATTAATCAACATTTTAAATTTAAGAATTTCCAAATTATCAACATTAAACAATAAAAGTATATTGAACAAAGTTTTTATGGTTGATGTATGGAAATTGGAAATAAATTAAAAATTATAGATTTTTATCAACCAACAAAGAAGTTACAGTGTATGTATGTTAAATGTTAATTATATTAACATTAAAAAAAACTTAAAAACAAATTTAAGATAAAATTATATGTTTTCGTTAAGTATAATAGATGATTATGGACAAAATAACACAAACTGAAATAAAAAATTATAAAACTTTATATTATAAACTTATTTTTTTTCAATTAGTTGAAAATGATAGTCTTATTAAAATATGAAAAATTACTTTAGAATCAAACTAGAATAATTAAATTATATTTTATGCAGGTAGTTTAAAAAAATCTACTATATAACTTTTATTTTTCCTGTTTATTTATTTGAACTTCTTGATAACAATATTTAAAGGAAGTATTAACTAATTAACATACTTAATACCATACCTACCATAAAATTAAGATAATTTTTTAATATATTTAACTCATTAAAGTGTATTAGTATTTTTCAAAGATACAACTAAATACTATTACTATAAATATATTAAGTAATTTATAATGTTAAATATAAATAAGATTAAGGTTGGAGATTTAAATAATCTAATAATTTAAAAGTACCAAATAGTTTTGCACTCTTACTTTTACAAAACTATCAGTTTTTCTGGTCCACGGTGTGTCTAATTTTATTTTACATAATATATATGCTGGACATTGAGTGTTTTTGGAATTTCCTTTTATGTTTTTTTCATTTGGCACTTTATTAAATCCACTGTGGTGACAAACAAACTTTTTCCTAATTAATTTTAAATAGTAACAAAAATTAATGATACCCATCATGTATCAATATCTAGTAAATAACTATTTTACAAATTTATGACATAATAAATTACAATATTGGACTATTAAAAAAAAAAAAATAATAATAATAAACTAACTACTAACTATTAATAATATTAAAAATAAATTATACAGTTAAAATATTTTATTTATTTATTTTTTTATTTTTTTTTACTCTTCAAGAAGATAATGGGCCCCACTGAACATGTTCGTGTGGGGGCCCATGAGTTCACAATTTACAATTTAAATATAAATTCATTAAATAGTTCATATAAACTAAATAATTAAGAAATGTACATATAACTATAATATTAATATAAGTAAATATATATTTTCTCCTCATTGCTTATATAATATAATATTATTTAAAAAATTATGTAGTTAAATAATATAATATAATGTGATAATATAAAACAAAAATTAACAATAGTTACTAAAGTCATACTACTAATATAATAACTTATGAAGTAATTCTATACATTTGTTAAGAGTCTTTCTATATTTTGTTATTGTAATAACCAGAGTGTAATTTTTTTTTTAAGAATCTTTAAAGAGTTGCTCTGTTTAATTTCTAATGGTAGTATAATATTGTAAATTTTTGGACCAATATATAAGTATTTGGACTGTGTTAATTTTTTGTGCATAGTTGGTACTTTGATATTAGATATTTGTCTAGTATTATGTCCGTGTTCAGTTTTAAAAGTAAGTTTATTTTTAATTATATAAATTACCGCCGCTTTATAAAATAATTTTTTTATTGGTAGTACATTCATGTCAAAGTATAAACATTTTGTGTGGTATCTTGAGTCTTTTTTAAGGATAATTTTTAGTATTTTATTTTGTATTTTTTTCAATGAATCTATGGTTGTATCGTACGTACCTCCCCATATAGAAATACCATAACTAATTATAGATTCTATTAATGCTTGATACACTACTCTAATTGTCTTAAGTTCTAAGATATCTGTTAAAATTTTAAATGCATACATAAGTTCTCTTAATTTATTTGTTATATATTGTATATATAGTTATAATATTATAAGGAAGTTTTTATTTAACCCTACCAGACAAATATTAACAATCCAACATTTCTAGTAACAATTTAATATGTAGGTATACATATAATAGGTAGTTAATACCTAGTTATTAATATTTTAATTGTAACTTAGATGTAACTAATAATAAATATTAGATTTTAGACAATTACTTATTGGCTTAATCAATGTCTAATAGATTAAAAGAAAACAATACTTTAATAATATTATTTAAATTATGAAAATAATCAGTCAGATAAGAACATGTGACCTTATTGGTTTTGAAGATTAAATTAATTTTACAAAAAAGTATGGATCTATTCAGTCGATAATATTATGATTTTTAATAAAGTACAACAGTATAATAGTATAACAGTGATACCTAAAAAAACATATTATAGGTAGGTACTGTTAAGTATAATGTATTATGTAACTAATATAAATCTAGTATTTAGGTATTAGGTAGGTACCTGTATGGCAGTATGTACCTATACATAATGTAGGTAACTTACCATCAATAATGTAGTACAAATATGAAAGAATGCTACTATATATATCTACCTACTAAATACTCTAATTAGCATTAGATACTTATAAACCAGTTGAATTATAATAATTTAATTGATTTAAATTCTATTTGCACCTATGGTCCTAACTACACTTACGAACACAATATTTTTGTTCCACTTGGAATAGAACTCCTAGATATCCACTGAGTTTTAGTTAATAGTCCATATTCCTCGACCCATTGTTTAATATCATTAATTGTTGTAAGATTACTACGAATCTCTACATAGTTCAACTTTTCTTCTTTTAATTTGTTTAAAAAAGAACTTGGAAGGAACATAGTGTTTTAATAATATTTAATAAAATATTTTTAAAAAATAAATAATAATAAATTTGTAATAAATTTAATTGAATATTTATTTAAATAGGTACAAAGTCAAATATTATAATATAATACATACAATATTCAAAACCTATAATAGTTCGTATAATCGTATATTATAATCCATATTATTGTTATTAAATATTAATACCTAATAGATTAGTTGATAATGTTGATAATTAAATAACAATTCGTATAACTACTGTATAAGACAAATGAATAGTAAATAGAAATATTTCATTGATAATATTTCGTATAAGTGATTATGATAAGTGATTGAGCGCGCAAATTCAAATTAGACCAATCAGGAAAGCCCGGTTGTGAAACAATGTAGGGTATGTTAAAATGCGTCCCGGAAAACCCCCCGGTAGAATAGACTGGTTGCTCGGTCACGTTTCGCGGACTGGGGGGGGGGGGGGGGGGGGGTTATGTCGCGGCCGTTATCGACGTCCGCGAAAGCACGACCAAGAACCGGTCTAGCCACCGCCGACGGAGTGAGCCGCCGGCCCGGCCAACGGCGGAGGCACCGGCAGCTTGTGCCTGACCGTCAACAACGCGAGACGATAACTTTTGTTCACATATTGTGTTTAGTGACCTGCAATATAGAGTTCTAACATATAAAAGGTGTTCGTTGTTGTTATTTACGCCCCAAAACCGTCCAACACTTACAGATTGACTATAAAGTTGGCTACAAAAACCCATGATTAAATGTTTATTAGTTTGATAATTTTTTTATTAAGTACTAATTATAGATTTTTCAATAAATATATTTAAAAGGATCTTAAGAAAATTATAGGGCTAAACCTCCCTAGCCTCACCAAAAGTTGTGCCTATATTTTAACTACCATTAAATAAAAATCATAATAATTAACAACAGTAAGTATGTAGTAGGTACTATTTCCAGGAATTATTAATTTTTCATTTTTATAATATCTAAATAGGTACCTTGTACTTCATCCTTTTTATTTGTTGGTTCATGGTTAAATTAAATAAATTTTTATTAATATCAAAACGTATTAACCTTACTATCATCACACTTTTCTCACAGGTAATAATTTTCATAAATCAGTTTTACATATTAATGATAATATGTCTTGAAACTTAACTCATTTGTAATATAATTAAATAATCAACGTTATTTTAACTATTATAAATAATAATAAATACAACTGCCACCTGTAGTAATGTATGTTGTATTGATTTACATCAGTTTAGTGTTACTTTTATAAAATTATGTGTACTTCAGTAAATAATATATGTATTACACAAATAAATTTGATTGTATGTTTATTTTTAAATAAATTTATATAATTACATACTTAGATACTTATTTTATTATAAGTAAAGAAAAGCTAATTTTTTTTAAACTTAAAATAAAATGTTCTTAACCTATAGTTATCTATATTTATGGATCATAGAATTATAACTAATAAGGTTGTAACTATTTTAAAAACATATTTATGTATTAAAAAAACTACAGATATATGCCAGAATAGCCAATGGGTATTAAATATATTAATGTGGCTACAATAATTATAAATACTATAATATTATTAGTATTTATAAGCAATAAAAAAAATAAAAAAAACTATACAACTATTACCTTTACCTACAAACTATATGGTATTATTACTACTATATACTTATATATAATTCTAATAATATTTTATTTAAATAAATAATTTTAATGAATAAAAAAGGGTCAACGCTCATTATTACAAGTTAATTATAATATAATAGAGGTGCATTATAATTCAAATCAAATAAATATGGAGTAAGAGTACATGTAAATAAAAACAAAGTAAACATACAAAATATACAATTAATAAGTAATTACAGATTAATGTTTTGTGTTAAAAGCATAGATAAGGCATAAATATATGTATTATCTATGGTTATAAATGAGTACGAGTCTGTGATGCGATAGTGGTTAAACTTTAGAACGGTGTAAATAATATAAATAATTAATATGAAGTCGCTCCTTATAAGAAGGATGCAGCTATAACTACAGTGGAGTGACTGGATGGGTAAGACGACGCCTCATAATATGTAGATGCAACCACATTTACAGTGGCTCAGCGTTGGCCATACACCTATAATATAATATTAATATGTATATTGTATATTGATTAGT
Organism: Diuraphis noxia; assembly: GCF_037042655.1. Classification (NCBI taxonomy): domain Eukaryota; kingdom Metazoa; phylum Arthropoda; class Insecta; order Hemiptera; family Aphididae; genus Diuraphis; species Diuraphis noxia. Next base: position 56,537,188 of record NW_028301711.1, read on the forward strand.
CCATGACGATCACAAATAAGCCATGGTGTGGCTCGATGCCGAGTGCTTTAGATTCTATTGACTATTCTATTTACTGTCATAAGCGGATCTACTGGGTGTGCCAAGGCACGTCCTAATATAAAGAGAAAAAAAATTAAATAATAATATGTACACATTAATTTAAGTTTTGTGAAAATGATATTATTAAATGTTATTGTTGTCAATACGAAAACGTCACGGTCGGTCTAACAGCGGTGGTAACTATTTTATTTTTAGCGAAAAAATATTGGAAATCGACATCGCGCTAATAACGATAAAAAATACTAATAATAATAATAATACTTTTGGTAATTTATATTTCATTTATATTTTCATTATTTAATGTGATGCGATTTGTTTAAAGCCTCATTCCCTCTGTAATATAAAAAAATAAATACAAAAAAGAGCCGGGCACATTCAAATATAAAATTCTGGATCCGCCTATGTTTACTGTACCTAGTGAATATGTACATGTGTATATTGTGATGTTCTACCAAATAAAGAATTTTTAAAAGACAAAGGTGGACGGCATTTTCATCCAGGGTGGTACTACCGAACTCATACAGATGGAACTAAAACAAGAAGAAACTGGTTAACTTATTCGCCATCGCTAAATAAGATATTTTGTTTAGACTGTATTTGACTGTATTTTATTAGGAAGAAAACCGTTAAA